>NC_066604.1:747500-882500 GCF_905475345.1 Vespula vulgaris
TGAACCAAGAAGTGCAGAACAAATTGCTTTAGAGGAACACATGAGGAAACAAAGTTGGGAACAAGGTCAAATTGATTATATGGGTCGTGACAGTTTTGATAATATATGGAAAAAAATTTGTGAAACGCTTTCTCTTGCTCCAAGCCAACCTAAGACAACTACTGAAGTAAACACGAATTGCTTTAGAAAACTCTCCATAACAAGTATTTGTTACTCGAGTATTCTATTTCTTATATAATATTATTTTTAGGATGAGATCGAAAATGAAAAAACAGAAGAACTGGATGCAACTAAAAAAGCGAGTACTGATTTAATGCCTAAATCTTTAGGCAGTGATGATATTAATAGCCTAGCAGGTATGTTTAATATTCAAAATAATATTACTTAAAATGTTAGATATATGAGTTAAATATAAAAAGTATAGATATATTAAAATTTTTCGATATGGAAATATAATGATCGAAAATTTATGCAACGGGATTTCTAAAATATTCGTACAAAAAGATAAAGTTGCATGAAAGAAGGCATAAAGATAATTGCAAGGAAATTTTGATATGCTCGTAATTTATATCATTAACAGTGTCTCAAATATGCTTTGCCTTTCTGTTTGTTTCTTTTTTCTATTTAATACAGCATGTGCTATAAAAAAAAATTTACAAAAATAATAAGAAATATTACAGAAGATATAAATATTATATAGAAGAAACGAGATAATGAATATTGATTTGTAAGCTTACATTTGTTTGGTCAAAGAAGTACAATACGAAGAATGGATTGTAATACAATTAATCAAGTTTGAGTGTTTAAAACAGGAACAGAGGACAGCAACTAACAGACCATGGCACCATAGCATTGCTGCGTCTTGTTTTGTCGTTATGCTTTACTGGGGTAAATATTCCAAGTGCTCACACTAATCGTGACAACAATATTGGCCTTATATAATATATATTCATTTTTCATAGTTAATTTTTTTTTACATTTCTCGTTAAATATCATTTAATTTTTTATCATAAATCATAAATTTTCATATTCTTATTTTCTTTTTCCATAGTACTGACAATATAATGGAGATACAGGAACGTAGTTTCTTTTCATTTAGAATAAAAAGACCACTTAAAAAGTCATTAACGCTATGGGAGTATAAAAACAGCAAATAGCAATTTTTATATTTCTTTAAATAACAGCACGTCGTAAAATGCTTATTTAATTTAAATGGCTTTTCTTTAAACGGGAGAAAGCAAACTAGTCAGTAAACAGTGCTTAATATAACACGCTCAATATATACTACATTTTATTAAAAAGAAAAAAGGAAACACTTTATAACTTTTTTTTTATTATATAAAGAATCAACATTTTGTTTCAATGCTTTATATGCTTTAATATAACATAGATTATTATTGTTTAATTATCTATTTTCAATAATCATTCATAATTTCATTCTCATGAATCAGTATCATAAGCTTTCAATAATTAATACAAAATATTACTAAATTTGTATTACTTTATCAATAGACTACTATTGCACATATACATACACACATAAAAGTTACAGAAAAGTAGTTAATAAAACGCATAATATAAAAAGAATTAAGTGAAAGAATTACAATATTCTTCATTTATATTTTCTAATTTAATTAGAAGAAAAATTGTTTATGTGATACAACAAAACTAGTAAATTTTGAAGCGAAAAGATTGTAATATATAGAAATAAATATCTACTTTTCTGTAAACCAAAGATTAAAATTCATGTGAATTTATGTAAATTATTTATGTTCTCTTTAGCTGAAACAACTAGTGATCTGAGCGTAAAACAATCTTTGATCTGTAAATTTCCTAAGGATGATATTTCGCAACAAGAATCTATTGATACATCTCAAATAATTACAAAAGATGAATCCGTTAATATTGATATACAACAAAGTTCCGCTGTACATGAAGAAGTTGATTCGAAAAAAGTATTGGTTGACACAGATTCTAAAGAACAATTATCACAATCAGAAAAAGAGAATGTTTCTGAAGCAGATGCAGAATTACCTCTAATACAAACTACTAAAGAGATCTGCGCAGAAACAACTACAGGTTTAATCTCCTCATCTTCTGATCAAACAAAGATTGTAAAAGAAACTGTATTAATAGATCCAATACAAGATACGACTGTTACAGAAGAATTTGATAGAAAAGCAGTTCAAGAGGAAAAAGTTGATATTCAAACGTGTGTGGACAAAGTAGAAGAATTGAGTATTGAACAAGATACAAAATGTTCTTCCGCATGTGCTTCTGAAATTATACTTACTAATCCTGTACCCATACAAGTTGCAGAATCTGTTTTACAAACAGAGCCAAAAGAATCTGTTTCGCAAGATCTAAAACTAATAACAGAAGAAGTTATTTCCTCTACAATTGCACCACTTCAAGAATCTGTTGTGGCTTTTTCCGAAACACCAGTTGAATTAACTGATAGAACACAATTATGCGATCCGACTTTACTGGTATCCTCCAACGAAGCTGCTAATATAATAGATCCAAATACAACTTCAAGCATAAGTCAAAATGGAGATACTGTTGTTAATGGGTCTACGATTAAATTGGACGAAAGTGAGTCATTATTAGCACGATCTGTAATTAAGCAGGTAGTAGAAGAAATTCAAAGTCCACAAAAAGAAGAAAGCCAATCACAAAAGACTGAAACGTTAAGTGAACAGTCGAATGTAACAGAGAGTTCACAAACTAAACAAGAAGAAGAAGAAGAAGAGAGAACTGAAACTGTTGAAACAAAAAAAGAAACAGAAGATCTAAGTGCTGTAACAGAATCAAAAGTAGAACAATCAGAAGATGCGCAAATAGTTGAGGGAGCTGCAACAGTAGTGGAAACATTGGAATCTTCTTTGGAGTCTACGCCAATAGAATGTCCAATTAGGCCTACTAGAACTAAAGAAATATCTATTCCTTCTACACCGACTGTAACAAAACCTACTCCTCCAACTAGTCCTGTAGATGCCAGTACGCAGGATGTAGAAAGTCAAGGAAAGACTGTTAAAAAATCTACAAAAAAGGTTACTAAAAAATCAACCTCAGAAAGCGATTCAGCAGATCGAGCTGATACTGAGGCTGCTGAAAAGAAGACTGCAAAAAAAGTGGTTAAGAAGGTTGTGAAGAAGCCAAAAGAAAGTCAGGAAGAAGGCGGAGAAAGCTCTAGCTCTACTGATAAACCTAAAAAGACTGCAAAAAGCACAAAGAAAATTACAAAACCTTTACAAAGTTTAGAAACTGATGCATCTATTCCTGAAACACCACCGCCTGGTAGTTCTGATGCACCAATTCCCCCAAAGAGAAAAGTTAAAGCTTCTACATCCAATAAACCTGCATCTACTGCTTCTAAATCTGATACAGGATCATGATGGGTATAACGAATTGACAATAATGTTTTGAAATATTTGCAGAATTATATGCTAAATATGGCATTCTATAAACTAAAAGGGGTGATAATCGCTAGTCTATTATGATTTTTGATATTTTTAAAAAATTATAATCTATCTAACAAAAATCGAAACACCTGATGCTGTATACCTTAAAATTACTATCTATCAATACATTTATTTGTTATGCTTTGCGTCTATTTATACATTGTATTACTCATCTCTTTTTTTTTTTTTTCCAAGAAATATTATTTACTACAGAATGAAAAATACAGCATTTGCTTTTTGTAGTTCACCTCTATCTATTTTGTTAAGGTCTAATAATTTGTAATTATTATTTGATTACAAACTTTTTATTATTATTATTTTTATTATTATTATTATTATTATTATTATTATTATTATTATTATTATTATTATTTTCTAAATGAATATTTTATATTCACAATCAGTTTTGATATCCAAAAGATATATTTTGCTAGTTGCGATTCATTGTAATGTTCATAACATAAACATGTAAGCCAAATTAAATAATGATCAATCGCAAGAATGTTAAACAACGAATAATGTTTGTTGTATTTTTTTAACTAGTCGAACAGCTTACAGATGATATTTTCTTATTAACACTGTACATGATATTCTCAACTATGAATAGTTATGCACAGAAAACATTGTATCACAATGTTCTTGTTAATATTTATATATATATGTGTATATATATATATATATATATATATATATATATATATATATATATATTCATAATCTAATAACGTCATTATATATTCATTGCATTGCATCATCTTATATTCATGTTACCAAATGAATCAAGAATGAATTGTATTTAACTAATTAAGATATTTTTATTGAAATTTGAAGTAATGTATATTTATATGTTATTGCTCTAACTCAATAAAGAATCCATCAAAAATCAATTATCATAAATGATTATTTAAAATATTTATCATAATACTAGTAATAATTAAAACAACGTATAAATTTCTACTTATATGGCGTATCTATGAAATAATTCATCAATGCACGAGGGATTCGATCATTGACAAATTTTTCTATAGATACGTAAATTATTAAATTACTTTATTTAACGTATAATTATGAAAATATTAATAATGAAATAGAATCATTGAATTACTTATTTCATAGAATATTTTTTCGTTTTGATTCATTTTCGAATATTTAACTGCGACGATTTTGATTGGTTGTAATGTTGGTACTCCTGGTGATAGATTTTATTATGTTGTCAGTACTTATTTCTAGTAAAAGCAATAAACGTAACCTTCGGTATATGTGTTTTGCTTGGATTCCATCGATATTACTTTGTATACGTGGAATTAATATTTATTTCTTCTCTATGAGAATAATTATTTCGTTTAAGTAAAAAAAGAAAAATGTCCGAATCAGAAGGAAGTAATTTTTCCGATAACGAAAGTGATCGTGGCGGTGGAGGTAGTGAAAGCGATCAAGAAGAAAATCGTAGCGTTTCACGAAGTAGAAGCCCTTCCAGATCTCCTTCGAGGAGTCCGTCTAGATCTCGATCTCGTTCTAGATCAGGATCAGGGTAAGTCGTTTGTATTTTTTCTTTTTAATTGTTTCTCCTTCTTTTTTTTTTATTTTTCCTCTTTTATTTTTACTTTTGAATTTTTTAATTTTTAAGTTCCATATTGTTTCAATTTTTTCTTTGTATTCATCCCCTTTGAATATTTAGGTCAGATGATGGAGATGCGAAAGCTGACGAAGCTGAAGAAGTTAGATCTGGCGACGAAGAAGCGGTGGAACCTGAAGAAGAACCAGAAGGTAAAATATTTGGAGTATCTGCATTATCGAATAATACTTAGATTGTTCTGTCGTTAGCAGGCCAATCGAAAATATTTTTGTTTGGTGTTATAGATTTCGTTTTTATCTGTTGTTACGTAGTTCTAAGAGATATTTAAAAATGATTATGATAGATCTTTTGTCGATTCTTTTCTTTATTTCTTTCTTTTTTTTTTTTTAATTTTCAAAATTATCCTCAGTTTTTTTTTATAAGTAAATATATAATTTCTTTACATCTAACTTTTAACAGATATTGAGATGAATTTGACGAGTGTTATAACATTCAAAAAATATCATGATCGATTGTACGGTCTTATAAATAAGATATATGTTATATTATTGTTATGTATGATAGATATATTGTTTAAGAAATGAAATAAACATGTTTTTTATAACTATAGGTGAAGATCTGGATGGCAGTAGCGAATATGACGAAGAGGAAGAGGAAGAAGACGATGATAGACCTAGAAAGAAAAAGAAAAAAGACAGATTCGGTGGATTTATCATTGATGAAGCTGAAGTAGATGACGAAGTTGAAGATGATGAAGAATGGGAAGAAGGAGCTCAAGAAATTGGTATTGTAGGGAACGAAGTTGATGAATTAGGACCTACCGCAAGAGAAATTGAAGGAAGACGTAGAGGCACTAATCTTTGGGAGTAAGTTTTAATATATACTATATTAGAAAGTGGCGATTACATATATTTTATAATTAATACTTATTCCTTGTTACAATTAATTTGTATTAGTTCACAAAAAGAAGATGAAATAGAAGAATATTTGAGGAAAAAGTATGCGGATGAATCTGCAGCTGCTCGTCACTTTGGCGATGGAGGTGAAGAGATGAGCGATGAAATAACGCAACAAACTTTACTACCCGGAGTTAAAGATCCAAATCTTTGGATGATAAAATGTCGTATTGGAGAAGAAAGAGCAACCGTACTTTTATTGATGCGGAAGTTTATTACGTATCAATTCTCTGGTATTTATATATTCCTTTTATTTGTTTTAAATTCTAATATAATTAATTATAATTTCTTAATAAATTTCATTTATATTTTTCTCGTAGGAGAACCACTCCAAATTAAATCGGTTGTTGTACCTGAAGGTGTGAAAGGATATATTTATATAGAAGCCTACAAACAACCGCACATAAAGGCTGCTATCGAAAATGTAGGAAATTTAAGAATGGGTATATGGAAACAACAGATGGTACCGATTAAGGAAATGACTGATGTATTAAGAGTCGTCAAAGAACAAACAGGATTAAAAGCTAAACAATGGGTCAGATTAAAAAGAGGCATTTATAAAGACGATATAGCACAGGTGGATTATGTTGACTTAGCGCAGAATCAAGTGCATTTAAAACTACTGCCAAGAATAGATTATACACGGCCACGTGGTGCTTTAAGAACGGCACAAAGCGAATCCGAAGCTTTGAAAAGAAGAAAGAAGAGAAGACCGCCTGCAAAACCATTTGATCCTGAAGCAATTCGAGCTATCGGAGGAGAAGTTACCAGTGATGGAGATTTCTTAATTTTCGAAGGCAATAGATATAGTAGAAAAGGGTAATTAAATATTTTAATTAATTAATTAATTAATAATCCTTTTATTAAGGAATAATAATAATTAATTTTTAAAAATTAATAACAATAAAAAAATAACTATATTTTCTTGTATTAATTAATAATCCTCTTATTAAGGAATAATAATGATATAATTAATTAATATTATATATAATCTTTTTAAAATTGTATTTTTCAGATTCCTGTACAAGAATTTCACAACGAGTGCTATTATAGCAGAAGGTGTTAAGCCATCTCTTTCCGAATTGGAAAGATTCGAAGAAGCACCAGAAGGTGTCGAGATAGATTTAAGTGGAACTCCGGCAACAGGAGTACCAGCTGGAAAAGAGGATCAAGCGGTGACACATTCCTTCAGTAACGGGGATAATGTCGAAGTATGCGAGGGTGAATTGATAAATTTGCAAGGAAAGATCGTTTCGATAGATGGAAATATGATAATGGTTATGCCAAAACATGAAGAGTTGAAGGAAGCATTAGAATTTCAAGCAACAGAATTGAGAAAGTACTTTACAATGGGCGATCATGTTAAAGTACGTATACGTTGTTGCTTTCATATAAACGAATAAATATAAAAATTATAATTTACAATTAATCTATTACATGTTGTAAAATTAAAGGTAGTAGCTGGACGATACGAAGGTGACACAGGTTTAATAGTTAGAGTGGAACAAAACAGAGTAGTTTTGTTTTCTGATTTATCGATGCACGAATTGGAAGTTTTACCAAGGGATTTACAATTATGTTCGGATATGGCAACCGGTGTCGATAGTTTAGGCCAGTTTCAATGGGGTGATTTAGTTCAACTCGATGCCCAAACGGTCGGTGTTATAGTTCGTTTAGAACGTGAAAATTTTCATGTTCTTTCCATGCACGGTAAAGTGATAGAAGCCAGACCGCAGGGTTTAACGAAACGTCGAGAGAATAGAAACGCGGTGGCATTGGATTCTCAACAAAATCCGATACAAAAGAAAGATATTGTTAAAGTGGTGGACGGGCCACATGCTGGTAGAGGAGGTGAAATAAAACATCTCTATAGAAGTTTTGCATTTCTACATTCACGAATGTTCGTTGACAATGGAGGCATATTCGTATGTAAAACGAGACATTTACAACTTTCCGGTGGAAATAAATCGGCTATTACGTCTATGTCACCAATCTCTGGTTTTATGTCACCAAGAATTGCCTCTCCGATGCATCCCAGTGGGTTGGTATCATATATTTGCTTTCTAGTATTTATTTATTTATTTATTTTCAATCTATAATCAATATACGAGTAATTCTATTTTCTTCTTTTTGTAGAGGTGGAATGGGACGAGGAGGTGGTGGAGGTGGTAGAGGTAGAGGTCGCGGTGGAGGTACAAGAAGAGACAGAGAGTTGATAGGAACGACTATAAAAATAACTGGTGGACCTTATAAAGGAAACGTAGGCATAGTTAAAGATGCTACGGAAACTACAGCACGCGTGGAACTACACTCAACTTGTCAAACGATATCCGTCGACAGATCACACATAGCAAACGTTGGTGTACCTACAAAGGATGGTGGTTTCAGTAGTTACAGTCGTACACCAGCGTATACGGCCGGTGGACAAACACCAATGTACGCGAGAGACGGATCCAAAACTCCTATGCATGGATCTCAAACGCCTATGTACGAAAGTAAGTATCATTTAGCAATAATTGATTATTTTTTTCATCCCTCTTCAGACGTCTATGATATTTAGAAATGATTATATTTCTATTACAGATGGTTCACGTACGCCTCATTATGGTTCTATGACGCCATCTCACGATGGTTCAAGGACACCAGGTCAATCAGGTGCTTGGGATCCTACAATCACCAATACACCAGCGAGAACAAACGACTTCGATGGTTATGGCATGGAAGAAGCTGGTTCACCGGGATACGTATCTGGTTATCCTTCTACTGGTGGTCCGTTTACACCTCAAACACCTGGTACTATGTATGGATCGGAACAAAGTTTCAGTACTTATCAACCTAGTCCAAGTCCAGCGGGTAGTGCGACAGCTAGTCCAAGTCCTACGGGTTACGTTGCTACACCGTCACCAAGTGGAACTGGATATACAACGAGTCCTCATGGAGCATTCGCTACTCCATCACCGATGGGTTACAGTCCTATGACACCAGGTGAGACGATAGATACTTTATTTAATAAGTTATAAATTTCTCATGAAACAGTAACATGTTGTTGTTGTTGTTTGTGGTGGTACTGTAGGTTCTTTTTTTGTTTTTAAATTATGCGTTTGTATCTTTTAGGAGTAGCAGGAAGTCCGTATAATCCACAAACTCCTGGAGCAGGTTTAGATAGCGGAGTTGGGTCTGGTATGATTGGTAACACTGAATGGCACACAACAGATATTGAAGTACGTATTCGTGGTTCTCATCCTGATCCAGCACTCGCAGGACAGCAAGGTGTTATACGAGGAATTTCTGTATGTATTAAACAACTTTTCATTTTAATTATCATAAATAAATATATTTATTTTAATAAAATTTTTATTTGTTAACATAAGGCTGGAATGTGTGCCGTGTTTCTACCCGTCGAAGACAGAGTTGTAAATTTAGTTTGCGATCAATTGGAACCTGTAGTACCTTCGAGAGGAGATCGAGTAAAAGTGATAGTTGGCGAGGAACGAGAAGCTGTTGGAACTTTACTCTCTATCGACAATCAAGAAGGTGTCGTCAAATTGAATACCGACGAAGTTAAGATGTTGCATTTACGATTTTTATGTAAAATGAAGTCGTCCTAATCGACTAAATTTACATCTTTATGTAAAGTTAAAAAAGTGTAACACTTACTTCGAAATATTTTTCATTATTATGAATGTTTAACGAATTAAACTCTAATCTTTGCTAAGATATACTGTGATATGGAATAATTGACAAATGTATAAACATAAGTATTATATATATATATACATTATATATATATGCATGTGTATACATATATATATATAAATATAGAGGTTTCATGTTCTTAAATAGATATAGGTTCGTCAGTTTTTTCTTTTTTCTTTTTTTTTTTTTATATATATATATATATATAAATGTCTTCGATTTCAATCAAAAATACGAAGTTCGTCGCGTTGAGAAAAATGGACGACGAGATCATGACGGAAGGGCTAAAGGAATCGAAAAGGCCATTGAACGATTTTTGAAAGAAGAAATTTAATTGAAAAGTTATTTGAAAAAAAAGGAAAAAAAAAAAAGTAAAATCATACGGGTAAACACTTGAGATTTGTCCATACGGAGCATGAAACCACATTCTCCATGGTTTCTTCTGATACTTGTAATGAGTATAACCTCTAACAAACAAAGGTATTTGCATAATTTACATATGCAATTTAAAAAAAGAAAAGGAAAAAAAAAGGTATAAAACGTATCACCTAATGTCTTCAAAAACATATTTACGAATCGTATTATTATTATTATTATTATTATTATTATTATTATTATTATTATTATTACTACTACTACTACTACTACTACTACTACTACTACTACTACTACTACACTACTACTACTACTACTACTACAATTATTATTATTACTATTACTATTATTATTAAGTATCGCTTAAAATTTGTCGAAATAAATAATAATGTAAAAATCATATTGTCCGAATAAAAGTCGAGAAATAATAATAATAAACAAAAAATAAAAGAAAAGAAAAGAAAAATTATCAAGGAAGACATTGTACGAGGATCCTTTAATCTTCTCGTTACTTCTGTAGTACTATTATTCCATTTATAAATATACCTGTATTATTAATATAGAACAAAAGGCAACAAAGTTTTGAGGAACAACGAGAACATTGGTACGGTATTGTTTGAGAAAGGCGATTACATGAAACGTTGTTGGACCAGCGAGGAATTTACAATTTTGAATAGTCGACGTATGTTTCAAGATATTTTACCGAAGGTAAAGAGAAAGAGAAAAAGAAAAATATCTAGAACAAATTCACGACGAGACGTTAATCAAATTAACTGGGTTGACGACTTAACGTTATAGTTATTATTAACTATCTATAACATTTTTTTTTATTAGGTGAAGGTCATCGATTATCAGAACGACCAATACATAGCATTGTTAATGGATTACTTTCATATTTGTCTCGATTCCGTACGAATACTTTCGATAGGAAAAACTAAACACTTGATGTTAAAAGCTTTGGCCGATGCAATGGGTGGTTATTTGCGAGCTTACATATTACCATTTACAAAACAATCGTATTACGCAGGGAACATCAAGTATCATAACGCAAAAAAATTATTCGAGCTTTACGAAGAGTTAAAAGATTTTCTTCATACGAATGGGAATGGTTGGTCAAAGTCAACCGGTGAAATTACACCGTTTAAAACGACGCCAATTGTAACGACACCGTCGGAATCGTTCGTAGCTTGTAATGGATTAATCACATATCCTATTCGTGACGATAAAAATAATCGTCATCTTCAACAAAGATTTGCTCATAGAAAGAAGAAACGATATATCTATCGATTAAGATCGAGGAGATATTTGCCTGCAGGTATTTTATTTTATATATATATATATTCTTTTTTTTTGTATGATTTTATTACATTATTACATATTTTTTATATTACATTTTTTATTATAATTTCTCTTTATCTATACTAAAAAATTAATTGACTTCAAATTATAAAGTATAGTACTGATACATTAGTATGTAATATACTGAATGCAATTTATAAAATTTGAAGAAGAAAAAGAAAATATTCTAAACTTTCTATAATCAATATTTTTTCTTTTGTCTCTATTAAAAAAGTATTTCATATAAAATTATAATATTACTGGTGCACTAGTATAATTATGCTACACTAAGTATGATTATTATTTGAAAAAAATGTAGTATTATAAATTCTTTATAGTCAAAATTTTGTCTTTTATGTCTATTAAAAAATTATTTCATATATAATTATTGTATTATTGATACACTAGTGTAATTATACTGTGCTAAGTATCATTGATATTTGAAGAAAAGAAAAGATATAAAAAAAAAAAAAAAACAACTTTCTATGACTCAAATTTCTCTTTCGTATTTACTAAAAAATTATTTCCTGTCGAATTACGATATTACTGATAAACTAATATAATATATTAAGTACAAGTTGTATTTGAAAAAGAAGATCTTAAAAACTTCGGATATGAAGAGAAAATAAAAGAAAAAATAATAACAATAATAAAAACAATAATACAAATAAAATAATAAAATCAATAATAATAATAATAATAATACAAATAATAATAAAATAAAATTTAAAAACAAAAAAAAGATATATATATATATATTTGTGTGTATGCGTAAACTTTAAAGTTACATAACGTTACAGAGAGATAGTAATATATTTAATAATATATCTTTTTTTTTTCTTTTTTTCTTTTATTTTAAGGATACAACGATGATTCTAATATGGACGAAGAATCAACGATCGTTCCAATTCCTTTTTTGGACGATGAAACTGAACCGAACAGGTTTGTTTTTAACTTAATCCTCAAATACGTATTGTCGAATGTATCAAGTTTATTCATCTCGTGTTAATAATTGAATAATATTCTTCTATACATAGTATCGCCGTACCATTCAAATCGAACAGCCTTCAGTCTTTACATTCCGAACGATCGGCGTTCGTTCTCGTTAAATATTACATTGCCAGCGTGAAGTGTATCGTATCGAGGTCGAAAACAAAAGACGCCCTGGATAATTTCAATAGAAACTTCTTCTCTTGGCTGCAGCAATCAGTACGTTGTGAGTTTTTCTAACATTTTATTTCATTAAAATCGAGAACACGACGATAATTAAATATTATTTTACGTGATATAGGTAAGACGACATTTGAACGATGAAAAATGGTATCCAGCATTCGGTGGAGTTTTGAGAGTAATTTTTTCATTGGAAGAAACAGGTACAATAAATAAATAAATAAATATATATATATATAATATATTTTATATAATAAATTTATATATATTATAATATGATATATATATAATATAATATTATAATTATATATTTATATATAATATTATATATATAATAATATATATAACATATATAATAATAAATGTGTGTGTATATGTATTTAAATCTTTTTCATATATATATAGATAGATCGTCGTATATATATAGAACGAATAGTATTTGTTTTTTCAGAAGGAACTATGAAAATCAAAAGTGGTTCTTATCAAGTTATGCCGAAAATGGAGATCGAACACAACAGTGTGCCAATTGATGACATACCACCTCTTTATAAGGGTAACTCAATAAAATTATATAAAATTTTTACGTATATATATTACGTATATATATAAAAATTTACGTATATATATATATATATATATATATATATATATATTAATATACATACATAAATTTATATGTATATAATCTAAAGATATAATTCTATATATATAGATAATGAACTTATAACGTTTGGAACTACCGAGTTGATTATAATCGCTGTAGTAAGCGCATTATTAGTCTGGTTGTTGGTTGGTTTGAGTCTAGTTTGCTACAGATATCTCAGCAGACATTCGGAGGAATGTTCACCATGTGAATCTCCAAACACACCGTAAGTTAATACGTTACGTTAAGGAACGTCCGTATTTTTTTATTAAACAAAATTTTATTAACAAAGTAAATTGAAATTATTTTCATTTCTATTTAATCGATCAATATTTTATTTTTATTAATTAATCGTAAATATTTACAACAAACACAAATAACTCGTCGCAAATATAATATGTATGCGTATATGAATATTTTGATTAGTATTTATAATAAAATATCAGTACGCTCGTAGTGATCGATATAAATAATTAAGTTTCGAAATTGAGTTTCGGTCGCGTCTAGGTTTATTATAAATATCGATCATCCATTTTATACAATATCAACGAATCATTAAATTTTAATTATAATGTTAATAGTTTTTGTATTAATCACTTTAATATAGACAATTTATTTCGATATTTCGTTTATAAATGTTGATTAAAAATGTTGAAAAAACCAATGAATAGTGCAAACCGATTGTTTTTATAGGGTCGCAGTGCTCTACGAAAATACTGATTATTCTAAATGTGAGAGGGGCTTCTCGAAAACAATTGTCCCGATGGGACCAATAGAAAAACTAAAGGAGTGGTATAAAAACAAGTTCGGACAATGTCCTGGTGGTTGTCAGGATCGATACGACGAGGAACGTTGTTTAGCCGCTATTAGTTACACCAGCAAAGACACAGTATCTGGAAGCAGAATTTGCCAGTGAGATTAGAAACAAAAAAATAATTAAAAAAGAGAAAAAAGAAAAGGAACAATACAAATTATCGATAAATAAATTAAGATATATCATTTAAATATACGCTTTAATTTGTTTTAGGAGGAAAAAGTACGTGAAATCTACCTCGGCATCACCTTCGAGTTCTCCGGTAGAACGAACGATATTCAGGGTAAGTATCATAAATTTTTAATAAATATATATATATTTTTTTGGTTGATTATATATTAAGGTACAGTTGAATATTTCGTTTATAAAAAAAAAAGAATAAGTTTTATTGATTTCATTCGTCCAAATATTTTAAGATTACGAAATATAAAACAAACTAATTTTCTTTTATTATATTATAATTGTTCTTAATTTTTTGCATGATACGTAACTCTGTGTTTTTAATTAATTAAATATTTTGATCAATCATTTATGAAAAGTTAAGTAAACAAGTATATGTCAAAAGTTAATAATTAACGAGATATATAGCATATACAATACTTACATACGTATTTTCAAATGTAAATCTTAATGTAGATTTTAAGAGGCCATGAAAAAATAAAAAGTATTATACGAAACAATCTAACAGCAAGTTTAGTTATTGCCTTGCTAAGACTGTTAATTAAAAAGAAAAAAAGAAAAAAACTTTAAGATTAATTTCTAATAACAAAACTAGTAATAGTTAATTTTAATTCGATAAATATTTATTATTTTCTTTAATGCATAATCGACATATTGTAATCATTTTTCTTTTCACATTTTCTAACATTCTCGACGTTTTTCGATTAACAAAGTTTATAATGTTCCATTCTTATTATTAATTATTAATCATTAACTTTATATCTATACTTGTTTAATGATATTTTAAAGTTAAATTAATTAAATTAATTAAATTAATTAAACAAATCTATGATGTTGCATAAGAAAAATTTTTAATCATATAAATCAAACGACTTAAAGTCGATCGTTTCATTTTGTATTACTTAAAATATTTGTGAAATCATAAAAGAAACTTTAATAAATAATATATTATTTAACATTAATATATAAACTTTAATAAATATATATATATTACTTTTTTTAATGCTTCCAACAAAAAAAATATTCAACTTGGTCCTTAATTTATAATTAAACTTTACACAAGGTGTAACAAAATTATGCTACGAAACTTCAGGAATGAATTTCTCATATATACAAAAACAAAAAAAAGAATTTATCAAATTAGATTATTTTTATATAAGATTTTTAAATAGATTCTTATGATTACAATGTACGCCATTTTACGTTTATTCGTATACTGAAATTATGATACATTATGCTGACATTTCCTTACATGAAATGTTAAAAAAAATCTTGTTCAGATCACAGACCATTCATAGAGTTTTGAACAGGCTAGAAAATACGCTTACTTGCGATTAAATTATGGTAATTCATTCGCGGTTGTTAAAAATATTCAATAAAACAAAAAATTCAATAATTATAGTCTAATAGTTCAACGTGACCAATCAGAAAACGTAAATGAAATAATCACGTATTCAGCATAAATATTTAAGACCTCAATTATTGGCTGTCGAACGATAGTTGATTGTTGAATATAGAAACGAGTTTTCATAGATCATAGATCATTTTCATAGATCAAACTGTATACGATTTGTGTACGAACTTTCCATCAGAAAGATATTATAACAATTGAAAGATATGTTCTTGATTTGATCATATATATATATATATATATATATATATATATATATATATATATATATGCAATATCAAATAACAGTTATCCTGGAAAAACATACAATTTTTTTTTTTATTTTTTTTCGAAATAATTTTTGAAATTTATTATAATAAACGGCACAAATTTATGGTTGCATCAAATAGTTTTTTATTCTCAACATTTGTATACAATGGTATATATTAATTAAAAAAAAACATGCGAATTATCTATGTCAGTATTTTTTCCATAGTCATATAATTTAATTTCATTCAACTTAAAATAATAAGTCAAAGTTTTTTCTTCTTTCGCGCCATTTATTTAATTTAAAATTTACATTTAAATGATTTCATTTCGCAAACATATGGAATCTTTTAATATAAACGAAAACGTTAAATTTATTGATTTTTTTTCTTTCTTTTTTTCTCTATACAAGTTATCCATTTTTGAAATACGTAACAACGTTCGTATATATATATATATATATATATATATATATATAAAGAAAAAATTGATATATATTGTCAATCAGTATAAAAATTGAGATTAAATATGACGATATCAACGGTAACTTTTCAATCGACCTGTGTCGTATAATTTTTATTTATTTCTTTTTATTCCTTTTCCTTCTCTCTTTTTTTAATCGATATTTTTAGGAAATACACATATATATCTTCCGACTTTGTGCCAAACGTAAATCAGTGCAACGCGAAAATATATATATGTACGTACGTACGTTCCCAATTCCGAATACTACACATTTGTGTTCAAGAATACCGTGTCAGAAACGTATGAGCCATTTTCACCATTCGAATCGTACGCATACGTAACATTGCGAACAAGTTACAAAATAAAGAACTTGGTCGATGAACGATTCGAAAAAACCAAGCGATTTCAATTAGTCAATATCGTAACAACCATCGAAACAGAATAGTTATTAAGATCATTGTGATGATTAAAAAGAAAAAAAAAATATTGAGTGCATCCCTTATTACAAGAACATCGTAAAAAAAAATATATATATATATTCAAAAAATTTCTTAGACATATTAAAAAGAGAGAATCTCCTTTTGCCGAATGATTTTTCAATCTTATTTAATATGCGATTAAATATTTGCATTTTTGCAAATTTATTAATATTAATATATGTTATTATTTGTATTATTAATATATATTAATGTTTACAAATTTTGATATAAAAGAAAAAAAGAAGTTTTCTAGAATCAATTAGATATCAATCTAGATATCAATTAATTAAAATTGCATTAAAACTTCGGGTCCCTCGAAGGTTATATTCGTCAGTGTTTGATTTCTAAGAAAATTATCTTTCGATGAGAACGTTCATTTGTTTCAACGAATTTCATTGGTCGAAATGTAACGACTAAATTCATACGCACTTGGATATTAGCTTGAATCTAACGGTCGATATTAAACGTACGATATAACCTAATTGTGAGATCGTACTTGAACAAAATTATTACTTGGAAATTAAACGTTTTCGAAAAAAATCATTATCTATAGAATCAATTTTTATTTATTTATTTATTTATTTATGTGTACGATCTCTATTTATGTATCTTCATTTCTGAACGTTTATCGCATAATTTGGTTACACCCTGTATCATTATAAATGTAAGGATTTGATCGAGGAGAAGATACGAGAGATAGTTATTGCATTTTTCTTTTTCTTTTATTTCTCTTTTTCTTTTCTCAGCAAAGCGTTTGCTACAGTTCCGATGCATCTAGCACGATGTCCGAGGTACCAGGAAAACGAAGAAGATAATTAATTACGATAATTAATGAAACACATCGTATTTTTAGCAGTATAATTTTGATCAATATAGATGTACTTCGTATAGACCGAATACAAACGTAGATCTTTTTTATAGAAAAAAAAAAAAAGAAAGAAAGAAAGAAAAGAAAAAAAAGTCACCGAGAAAAAAAAATGACGATCGTCGCGATTAGTACCGCTAATTTCGAACGTCAGTGGGTGCTCGTTATCGCGTTTTTCGAAAAGAGAGAAAAAAAAAGGAAAAAGAGATTGAACAACGAGAAAAACGAAATAAACGAAAACAAACGAATAAAGGGAAAAACAAATACGGCAAAGATCAACGTGTATTACACGATTCAACTGCAACTTGTTGCGAGCATTAAAGAAGAGAGGAAGGGATCGAAAGTAACGAACACCGGCGTTGCTATTGGTCGAGACGGAGAAGGATAGAAGAGCGAGAAGGATATAGAGAGCGCGAGAGAGAGAGAGAGGGTGAGAAGCTGCGCGAACTGGATGCGCCATCTTGAATTAATCGAGCAGTAGAACCAGCGGAGGGGATGTCAGTCTCGTGCAGCACATCGTTGGTGGTGCATCGTACGGTTTTACTTTTATTACGAGAAAGAAACTGGATAAGAGTCTCGTGCGTTCTATTCGGTAATAGACAATTTTTTCCTTTCGATCGTTGTCCAAACAGAAAGAAAGAGAGATAGAGAGAAAATAGAAAAAAAAGAAGGACAGATATCGTTTCGATATATTTGTGCGATGCTTCGTCGTCTTCGTCAAAAATTAACCTTCGAAGTTGATCGACGTCGAAAATTGAACCGATATTTCGAATCGAATCGAATCGTGCTCGTCCAAGTTTCTTCCAATAATAATTGAACGATATTCTTGTGTGAATTCTTTTTCAAGTGAAACAAAATTTATATTATAACGTGTTTCGGACCTTATACGTAATATCGTTCGTATTCGTGGACACGAAAATTTCGACGTTTCTTTTTTGTTTTCTCTCTCTCTCTCTCTCTCTCTCTCTCTCTCTCTCTCTCTCTCTCTCTTTCTCTCTTATAAGAGTTGGAAACATTTGAAATTTTGGCGGGTAATAGAACGATTTCGAACGTTGAAAGAAGCACGATGGATGACCGGCCTGTCAACGTTCGTCGAAATATTTCGATTCGTTTCAACGAAGAATAATTTCGACAAGTACGTATATATAATTCTTGAAACAATAAAAATTTCTAACGATAAGTAAATAATCGTGAAGTGCGGGAGGAGAGACGTATCGAACTTTTTTCATTCGAATAAGCGCGGAAGCCCGCGCGAAACATTTGAAAGTGTACGGTTTGGCGCGTTTTCTAAAGAGAACGTAGGAAGGACATTGATCGCGTATCAACGGCGGTTGGCGTACGTCTTTTGTTTTACCAAATTACGCATTTACGATATTTTTCGAAGAAAACAGAAAAAACTGAAAAAGGACAAGGACAATGTTTCGACGAATGTTTTTATAAATTAACAACAACGTCGTTACGTAATCGTCTTAACTCATTCGTGTCATATTCTTTTATTTATTTATTTATTTATTTTTTTTTTTAACTTTTTTGTGGTTCCTATCCTTAAACGATCCTTAAACGTTCGCGTGGCGTGCGTGTGCGTGTGTCGTGTGTAATTGTGCTAATCGAATCGCGTTGGTGATCGTACGTGTGTCGTGTGTGTGCGTGAGTGCGTGTATGTTCGGCCCGGAAAAAAAAAGAGAGTAAAAAAGGACAAAGAAGAAAATAAAAGTAACTGAAGTTTTGTCACAAGTAAGACAAGCGTACACATCTACGCGTACACATACATAAATACGTTGTAGCCAAGAACAGTAGCGCGCAACATGGAAGCTGGCGATTCCAGGAAACTGTCTCTTCTACTATGCCTTCTTCTTATTTTCTCGAACGTCTTACAAGGTAAGTAACCGTCATTTTCTTTTTTTTTTTTTTTATTTTATTCTTCGACTCTTTAGTCATTACTGTTTTTCTCTTCTTTTCTTCTTTTTTTTTTTTTCTCTGGGAAACCGATACCAACGTCCCTCTTTATGTACAATTAGTATATTGTACAAGATTTTCGTACATGATGGGTAAATAAGTATATATTTATCTCGCAACTGAGTGACGAGCGAAATTGTATCTAAACATTTTTTCAGGGAAACAATTCTTTTTTTTTCTTTTTTTTTTGTTTTTTAATTTTTTTTTATTTTCTGCGAACCAATATCAATATGTGTGTGTTAGTATAGAGGATTTTCGTCCATGGGTAAACAAATATCTTGCAACTGAATGAAATTGCAAGAAAATTTGTTTAAAAAAATATTTCTTTTTCTTTTTTTTTTCTTTTTTTTTTGTGAAACCTATACCATGTACGTTTGTTAGTATAAAGGATTTTTATCTACAAATGCGTAGAAAAATATCTCGTAACTGTTTGTAACAGAAGCTTGCAAGAAAGTTTATTAAAAAGCTTAATATTTATAAAAAAAAAAAAAAAACAATATTATTAAAAAACTTTTAATATTAATAAAATTTGTACGGCCTTGAGCCTCGCACGAAGGGCGCGTGATTTGCTTTCTTTTTTTTTGTTTTCTTTATTTTCTTTTTTGTTCTTTTTTTTTCGAATTATGTGAAAATCGATATTCGTTATTTCTTTTTTTTTTTGTATATTCATATAGTAGGTGCAATTTGCAATCAATATTACATCTTGTAAAAAATGTGCATCATGAATATATAGCTTACGAGATAAACGACGTGATTAACGACTGACAGATTCATATTATTTTTCATACTGGACTGTAATTCATACTCGAGACAATACATATTCCATACAAACTAAAAATCGATTCACACAAAAAAAATATATATATACGCGTTCGACGAGTGTTTTTCAAATTGCGCTATAACGAATCAATCGTTCTGATATTCAAAATGTCGATTATCTTGTAAACGATGCAATAGCAATTTTTTTTCATCGCGTACAATCTTGCTTGCAAATGATCGTTTTACTATGTAAATATGCAACAAGAAAGAAAAAACGACAACAAATAAAAAAAAAAGTATTATAAATTCATTTAAAAGTAAACTGATTTAATGGAATTAAGTTATAAATCCGTTTGAAGAGAAAAAGAAAAAAAAAAGAAGAGAAAAGAAATTGAGGTTAACTTTCGTATCTCGCAAAGATCACGATTCAAAAAAAAAGAAAAAAGGAGAGATAAGAAACAAAAAAAAAACAAAAGAACGACTTTAACACGCGTTTTTTTATAGATGTATTCTCAGGTCTGACAAAATTTCTTATATTAATAAAAATTTTTTTGTAAAATCGATCGATGTTGAGATATTTTCTCATTCGGACATATATAGACGGTACACCCTGTATGTGTATATACATGTATATATATATATATATATGTATAAATATATATATGTACGTGCGTATGCGGAGGTGGAGGAGACTTGTTTCGACCTGTTTGACATTCGCATCTCGTATGTACTTTACGTATATGGTAGGTACATATGTACATATGTAAATCGAAATAATAACATTGATAATTCGACTAAACCCGTTATTTCCGTTTTCTTAATATATTTTTCTTTCTTTTTTTTTGTTTATTCTCTCTCTCTCTCTCTCTCTCTCTCTCTCTCTCTCTCTCTTTTTTCTCTTTCTCCTTTTACTGTCGTTTTTTGTAAAATCCATGACAGAAATCATTTTTACAAATGATTCATTATTATCGTTAGATCTCTAAATAAATTTAATCGTAATATCTCGTTTGAAGGAAGGTATATTAGTATCGTGAATGTATCTACGTACGAATGAACGAATGAACTAAACGAAATAAAACAAAACAAAACGAAACGAAACGAAACGATTTATTATCAAATATATCGTGTATCCTCTTTACATGGCGTGTAGTAACGAGTTAAAACGTTCTCGCTAATGGCGTAGGATAATTAAGTGAAAATGTACAGGGCTCTCGATTAAAAGTAATTTCGTTCGAGGACATTAGCCAAATAATTGAGCTTTAAGCGTGCTGTTTGAAAATGAAATGCTGGTTTTTGATACGTATATATATATATGTGTGTGTGTATGTAGAATTATATATACATGTATATATACAAGCTTGGTTAATAACTATTACCACGTCAAATATTATCATTATTTATTTTTTTGATTTTATAGATGGTTATTGCGATATAATTCATATATAATGCGTGTATCTATATATACAAAAAAGGAGAAATAATAAAATTGGGAATATGTAATTCACTTCTGAATTATTTTATTCTTTTTTCTTCTATCTTTTTTTTTTTTTTTTTTTTTTTTTTAACCAAATGAAATAGATGATGATGATGATGATGATGATGATAATAAAAGAGGATTCTTGTAGTTGCGTGAATTACTGCGACTTTTTTTTTTAAATATTTTGCGAATTAATCATTTTTCGACGTTTTATTCTTCAATATATTTTTCTTTTCCTTGACTTCAAATTGACAAGAGGAATTGATTCATAAATATATAAATGTACGTGTGTGTGTGTGTATATATATATATGTATGTATATATCTATATATAGTTTCTTGCAGTTGCGTGAATTACGACAAGACCTTTTTTTCAAAATACTTTATGAATTAATCATTTTTCGACATTTTACACTTTAATATATATATTTTTTTTACTCCAAATGACACGAGAAGTCAATTTATAAAAAAATAAAAATGTAGCTTCTTGCAGTTGCGTGAATTACGACAAGACATTTTTTTTCAAAATACTTTATCAATTAATCATTTTTTGACATTTTACTCTCCAATATATATACACACATACACACACACATTTTTTTCTACTTCAAATGATCCGAGAAATCAATTTATAAAAAAAGAAAATAAAATAAAAATATAGCTTCTTGCAGTTCCGTGAATTACGGCAAGATATTTTTTTCCAAATATTTTACGAATTAATCATTTTTCAGTGCTACGCTCTCCAATACTTCTTTTTATTCAAATATATATATATATTTTTTTCTTTTTCTTCGTCAAAAATATTTGACAAAGAATGAATCCATAAAAGGAAAACAAAAAAAAAATGAGAATGTTTAAAAAAAACAAAGTATTGATTTTCAAATCTCGTAAGAAAAAAAAAAAAAGAGAGAAAAGAAAAGAAAAATTATCAGAAGAAAACAAATTTCTCCGTCATCAAACGTATCTCTTAAAATAGTTCAACTTTGTCTTAAACATTTTTCTTTAATTATTTTTTTGTAATCAAATCAAAAATAACAAAGATATTTGAGGTTTAGCCTATGTGTGTAATGCGTGAGAGAAAGAGAGAGAAGGAGTATATGTATATATATACGTACATGCACTCACACATTCTACATGCTCGAATAACGTCTGTTTTGATACAGAAACGTAACTCTTTGTTGTAACACGTTTGAATAGCCCGCGCTTACAAGCTCGCAGACACTTTTTCGATATCGACAGCTGTCGTTGATTCAGTTAACACAAACATAGAACAAGTGAGAGAGAGAGAGAGAGAGAGAGAGAGAGAGAGAGAGAGAGAGAGAGAGAGAGAGAGAGAGAGAGAGAGAGAGAGAGAGAGAAATATCGTAGTTACGAACGTTAAACAAAAGTGCATTATTGTAATAGAAACAAATATGCATTTAATTAGATTTTATACAGTTTTTTCATTCTGCTCTTTGATTCATTTGATTTTTTTTTTTCGACGAAAATATTTTTTCGCGTTCTCAAATCGCGAAGAAAATCGCTTTATCGACTGTTGTAATGCATAGTTAGGAAAATATTTTCGAAACTATTCTACGAACGGAACTGCGCCATTGTAATAAATTGTTGAAATATTTAATAAAGAAAATTATACGTCAAAAATATTATTAGCTGAACGATAACGAATATATATATCCATACGTGCATGTATATATATATATATATATATATATATATATATATATATATATATATACGTCCATATACATTCATACGTGCATGTATGTATATGTATATATGTATATATATATATATATATAATATGCATATATATGTGCTTAGTTCGCGAATACGTTTATCGTATAAAAGAATTTTTGAATATTTTGTTCGTTTTCAACATAGTATTCATTACGATTATTCGTATCTATCTCTTTCAAAAGTCGAGAGAGAGAGAGAGAGATAGAGATAGATAAAGAGAGGAGAGAGCTTCCTACAAACTTCTGTCCCAGTTTTCTACGAAGTTCTCGGTCAAAAGTTTGTTTTAGATAAACGTTTAACCAAAGCGTTATAAGCGAAACGAGAACATCGTTGGCTGTTATTCTATTCACGAGATAGATATATCTATCTATCTATGTAGAACGACGGATATGTGATATATATGTAGTATAGGTGTGTACGTGCGTGTATATGAATACATATATGTATATACGTATATATGAACGTATGTATTTTAATTCAACATTCTATTGAATTTTTTTGTATGACTTTTCGTTTTGAGGTTAAACCTTCGTTCTAAGGTAGAAAAATAAATAGACACGAAAAAGAGAGAGAGAAAGAGAGAGAGAGAGAGAGAGAATAGAATAGGATAGAAAAGAAATATTTGTCTATCATTGAATATGTAAATTCAATGTTTTTCTTGATCGTTTTAAATAGAAATTCAAATATTCAAGTGATTTCTTAAAAACATTACGAATATACTTTAGGTCTGTTACTTTTGTTGATAAACTTTCTTAGATATCGAATAAAATAAATACAGTGAGTGAGTGAGTATATGTGTATGTGTGTGCGTGAGAAAGAGAGAGAGAGAGAGAGAGAGAGAGAGAGAGAGAGAGAGAGAGAGAGAGAGAGAGAGAGAGAGAGAGTCACTTAAAATTCACACGTGTGTTTCTTCTCTTTTTCTCGTATACTCTTGAAACTCTTGATACACAATGGAAGGAAATCGTAAAAAGGGGGTGGTACGACTATAGAGTTGCCCAGAGGGGGTTACTTCGCGAAGCGAAATAAATTCGAAGGTATCACCGGTAAAATATCGTCGTCGGTGCAGTTTATCACGTAACTCGAAGAAAACTGTATCCCACGGCGATGGTTGTTGGTGATGGTTGATGGTGGTAATGGCGATGGCGATGGTAGTGGTAGTAGTACTAGTAGAAATTGTGGTAGTGTAGTAAGCAATAGTAGTTGTAGAGTAGTAGTAGTGATAGCGACACGCGTTCTTGCCGTTGGCTGAATTATCGGTGCCAGCTTAGCGCCATAGAAAATACACGGGGTTTTGATGAGAAGAGATATTGAACTTGCCACGAACACTGCAAAATAATCCGTTTCTATCCCCTTTCCTCTCTTCCCTCTTTTAAGTACTATTATTGTTATTAATATAAATCTTTGTGTATATGTATGTATTGTGTATGTATGTACGTATGTGTTTATTTTCGTATAATTCTTAAATAATTTTTGTCCGATCAGAATGAGATTTCATTCAATTTCTATTTATATATTCGACATAAATTAATGTTATCTTCAATTTGTTTTTTTTTTTTTTTTTTTTTTTTATATTTGTAATAAAAAAGAAACGTTTTTTATATACTACATTGAGTTCTACATTGAGAATCATCGATGATCGATTTTGGATTGTCGAAGAGTTTAAATTAATCTGATCAAAGGTTAATATTTTTATTGATTATATTAATATAATAAAAGTGTGTGTGTGTTGTTGTTTTCATATAACTCTTGATATAATCTATCGTTATAGTGACTCTTAAATTAATTTTTATTCAATCCAAATCAAATTTCGTTTAATTGCTCTTTATATGTTCGACGTGAATTGATAGGCCGTTTTCAATTTTCCTTAATATTTTCAACAAAATAAATAAAAGTAAAAAAAGAAAAGAGTAACGAAAAAACCATATCAAATATTTTCGATGTACTTCAATCTTGATGTTTCATTTGAAATTGTTGAAGTCTAAATTGATATTCAAGTCGAACGTAAATTATCTTACAAATAAAGTTCTAATGTATGCCGCGAATATATCGATAATATCAAATTCAGTGTATCTCTCTCTTTCTCTCTCTCTCTCTCTCTCTCGATTCAACTTTTTAATTATGTTTATTTATTATGACGCTTTTTTTAATTTATAATTAAGCTTTTTTTTTTTTTTGACGCCATGTTTGACTGGGAAAAAATTATTTAATTAAATAAAAATTAAATTCCATTAATTAAATAAAAATTAATATTTCAAAATTAATTTTATTTTATAAGTTATTACAATTACCATGTTCACTTTATTACATTACAGTTAACTCGCCGATTATTTTTTTCTTTCTTCTGTTTTTTATTTTCTTATTATTATTATTTTTTTGTAAACGAAGAGTTTTCTTTTTCTTTCCCCCCTTTTTCCCTTTTTTCTTTTTTTTTCTCGTTGTTACGCGATCGAAGGGGTTAATATATCACGCATAACGTAAAACGCATCCGTTAGTCGTTCGAACTTCTAGGAGAGGTGGAGGAGGGTGGAAAGTATCAACGGAACTTCCGCAATGGGGAAAGTGTTTCTCTCTATCCGGGGGATGGACACAACGATCGATTTGGACGCGCGTTGGACGATGATAAAGTTTGACGTGAATCTGAATAATAAATCCTCTTTGACGTACGATTTCACTTTCTAACGATAACGTAGGCAAGCAGCCAAGCGAGCGAGAGCGAGCGAGCTCGATTGAATTAGTTAGGGGTTGCGTATACTAAATATATATATTTTTAACGATTGAAGACTATTATTATTATTATCATTATTATTTCTTTTTATTATTTTTATTTCTTTTTTTTTGTTTTTGCTTTTTTCTTTGGTCGGAAAAATTTGTATCGAAAAGTTTTTTGATCCTTGATGGAGATAGTAAGCAAGTATTTTTTTACACGAGGTGGTGGGAGGGAAGGTGGTTTCAAAGTGTAAGAAAGAGAAAGAGAGAGAGAGAAGACGAGGACGAGGATGAAGAATAAGGATAGGAACGAACAAAAAGAAAAGAGAAGAAAGAAAGAAAAAAAGAAAGAAGGTCCACGAACCGCAGATATACACGACATAACATATATATATATATATATATATATATATATGTATGTATGTATGTATGTATATATATATATATATACTATACGCGGGACAGCACGCAAAGGAAAAGGGAGGAGAGAAAGTTGAGTTCGCGTAAAGTCAATGGCCGGCACGAGCGAGGGCGTTATAAATCCGTGATTTAAATTTAGATCCGTTTTCTTTTTTCTTTCGAAAACGACGGTTTTCCTCCATCTTAGTGAGACATCGCCCGGTGCTGCCATCGGACGGGACGATGACCGTACCAAAAAACGCGCTTTTCTTGACCATTAATTTAAATAGTTAAAAATGGAAAGAGATGAGATGGTGGATAGATACGAGTTAAAATTTGCTACTGATATAACTAAGACGATCGATAACATTATCGTAAGATTATTTTTTCATTAATTAATTTTTTTATTTTAACAAGGTTATATTGTATCAAATACTTTTCTTTTTTTTTTTATTCTTCTTTAACACCTCTGTTAACAAAATGTCGACAATTGATGACATTGTAGGAATTATTTTTAAATTTATTTAATTATTTATTTATTTATTTATTTATTTATTTATTTTTGTTTTTGCTATTCTTTGACACTTTCACGAAGAAGACTTCGACGATCGATAACATCGTCGTAGAAATTATTTTAAAAAACTTATTTACTTATCCTTTATTTTATTATTCATTTTACCTTTTAACACAATTCTATAGAAACCATAAATAATTTCCTCCATTTGTTCTTCTTCAACACTTTCGCGAACAAGTTTCGCCAACAAACCAAGCGACACTTGACAATGTTTCTTTTCATACCACAAAATTTATTCTTTTCTTTCCTTTATCTTTCATGTAACAATACGAGAATCTAATACATAACAAATAGTAAATTGATTAAAAAAATAAAGAATAAAAAAGATCCGTTTCTTTTTTCCTTTTAAATATATCTAACATTTACAGTTTCTATCGTACTACGTCGATTTAATAAAGCGTCCCTGAACGGTGATTACATAAACGAGAAGTATTAAAATTTAGTTCGACGTTAAAGATGAATCTCTCTCCTCCCCCCTCTCTCTCTCTCTTTCTTTCTCTCTTTATACTCTCCGTTGAGGTATACACCAGAAACGTTTAATTTTGTTCTCGCGTACCGGTTCTATCGCGTGTTGCACGACGGCCCTGATGAAAGTTTTTACTTTATCGGAGTCTGCCAGCAAATCAGAGGAAGGGGGATCGATTTTCTATCCGCGAGATCAGTGCAAGACGTTAATCAGAGGGAGCGACGAATCGCGTTCATTTTCCGGCATTCCAGAGTCGCGTATCCTGTTTGCGTTTGATGTCGGCGGCGGGCCAGCATCGATACGATCGAATTACATACACGTGCGCGCACACGTGCATAACTTTTGTTGGCGTTCGACGCCATTGCCGGAGGCTGTTACTCGATCGTGTATGTTCCATCCTGCTATTTCTCTCTCTCTCTCTCTCTCTCTCTCTCTCTCTCTTTCTCTCTCTTTTTCTCTCTTTCTCTCTCTCTCATTGTTCGTAGTTTTGAGTTCGTTTAACCTTTCGCGTTGTGCCGCTGAAAAAAAAGAAAAAAAATTTCTATGCACCCATCCCGTTCACCATTTTTTTTTTCACCAACCACCTCCCCCTCCCCTTCACTCCTCTCTTTTCCTCTCCTCTCTTCTCCTCTTCTTCTATCCACCCAACCATCCCTTTACACCCCACCGTACGTCACGCTTTTGATATCACGTGGAACAGCCATCGTTACTTTACGTAGGAACGTAGGATGGATGAATCTCGACAATTATTTTATACGCTTTTGTCAGATATATGTAGGTATCCGTATGTTGTATGTATGTATGTATGTATCTATGTACGTACGTACGTACGTTGTATGTATGTATGTATGTATGTACGTACGTACGTACGTTGTATGTATGTATGTATGTATGTATGGATTTGTGTGTATGTATGTATGTATGTATGGATTTGTGTGTATGTATGTATGTATGTATGTATGGATTTGTGTGTATGTATGTATGTATGTATGTATGTATTTGTGTGTGTGTATGTATGTATGTATGTATGTGTATGTATGTGTATGTATGTTCTGGACCAGAATAATAATTGCGTGCTTTGAAAGAGTACCAGCTTGCTCGATAGACTCTTTTCTATTCTGTTGATGGTTTTTTCTTTTCTTTTTGATTTTCGTTAATTTTTTTCCTCATTTTTCTTCTTTTTTTTATATTAATCAAAATAACTTGTAATATATGTATATATATATATGTATATATGTATATATATGAAAAATGAGAAAGATTAAAAGAACAGTCAAGGGAATTCTATAGTATGTATATGTATTTATTTATCTAGTATCTGTCGATCTATCTATTTACATATGTATATATATATATATATATGTATGAATGTACATCATACATACATATGTATAGATTTATACGATGTTACAGGGAACGCGTAAATCTCTCGACGTAGACTCGTTATCTCTACGAATTGCCACGCGAAAACAGTTCGGAGCATTGAAACTATTTCCAAGAATATATATATATATATTTATTTATTTATTTATTTATTGCTCCAACCATTCTCCCTTCTCTTTCCCCATATCTCCGAAACTGTGAGCGATTCATCAAGATTTCACACTTATTCAGTAACTCAGATGAAAACGAGAAAATAATGAACGTCTTTGTTCTTCGCTCGTCATTGATTCTACTGTACGTATCCTTACACACATACACACACACATAATCACATATAAATATATATCACATTTGATAAAAATTCGTTTCTCAAACGAGATTAATAACAACGAGATGATTCAATGATATTTCTTGCTATCATCATCACCATCATCATAATCATAATCATAATCATCATCATCATCATCATCATCATCATCATCATCATCGTTGTCATCATTATCATTATCATCATGATCATTATCGTCGTCTTCTTTTTCTACATTCCTTCACGTGAATTCTCTAAGTCGAAAATGTAGAAATTAATGTGTGTGTATATACGTGAGAAAGAGAAAGAGAAAGAGAGAGAGAGAGATAAATAGATAGAAAGAGAAAAAGAAAGAGAGAGAGAGATAGATGGAACTGAAGTTTGCACGATGAAATACTCGGTGATTTGCAGAAACGTTGGGAAGCAGCTTTACACGATTATTATCTCTGCTTCTAAGGTTTCCAACTTGCTACCTTATTATGCGTGCACCAGACCCCATGTGTACAAATCCTCATCCTGGTTACTCATCCCTTCCCACCATCCATCCTCTCTCTTCCTCCCTTTTGCATATTTCACGTAACCGATCCACGATTCGTGAGTTTCAACCATTGCTTCTCTCTCTTTCTCTCTCTCTCTCTCTCTCTCTCTCTCTTTCTCTTCCTCTTTCTCACGTATGTACATCGGACTACCTGGCATTCCTTGATTTAATTAATTAGCAGGAATTAATCCCAATTAGCGGACTTTGTCTGATAGCTGGGAGGCGAGTTGTACCGATGATACGTTGCTGTTTCTGATTTCTCTTCGTAAATGTCGAGCTGTAAATGTGTTAAAGCTGCACATCTATAGATAAAATGTGTATGTACATTTACGTATACGGGTATCTGGAGAGAGACAGACAGACAGACAGACAGAAAGAGAGAGAGAGAGAAGCATAATCATTCGTATTCTCCTTCTCACTCTTGACAAGAGAATAGAATCCCTTTCGAAAGCTGCTTTGCATATAATAGCATCGTTCGATCAAACGCGGATTTAATCCTTCTTATCGCGTGGAAACGTAAACGGTTAGGGATAACGATAATAATTCGTGTAGGACGTATAACAGGGGGTTGGCTTCGTTAGTATGCTGTTTGATGGATGGACGATGGATCTCGATCATATTAACGTTCGATTCATTCGAAATTTTTATTGAAAAAGGAAAAAATTGGAAAGGTGTGTGTGTGTATATGTGCATATGTGTATAGATATATAAATGCATACGTACATACATTTATATATACATGCATGCATACATACATACATATATAAATCATATATATCTTTTTATATGTATATATAAAATGTATATATAATATAAAAAGTTATATATATAAAATTAAGTTATATTTTATATATATGTATATATATAAAATATATAATAATCGTAGATCGGTTACTTTATATATATATATACTTTTTATATATATATATATAAAAAGGACTTTGATAAGATAACGATGACGATAGTTCGAGGATCGTTATCAATGAATTGAACAAAAATTGAAACTACCCCATTCGTTAGTGGAATTTCTTTCAATTTTTATTGACAAAAGGGAGAAATTAATTTGAAAATTCACATTGGAAAAGCAAACGTTTCATGTATTATGAATGTATATTCTATGTGCTGTATGTGTGTGGATACATCTGTGATGCATAAAGTGTTAAAGAGAGAGAGAGAGAAAGACAGAGAAATTCTCTCTCTCATGCGCCGATAATTAATATCGAACTGTTCGATTCACATATATACATACACTTAGAGACACGCGTATGCATACACATATATACACACATACGTACATACAAACTTATACATAGACATATATATATATATATATACGTACACGTATACAGAATCGTTTGTGTACACCCTCGGGTAAAACGTTTTCGATGCATCGTAGAATTCAGTCCTATCGTCGACGGCGTTAATTAATATTTCATTTGGTCCGATTTAAATTCTCGTATAGTGATATTGAATTTTTCGATCGTTGTCTTGGAAAAAGATGAAGTAAAAGAAGAAGGGGAGTATAAGTAGAAGTAAATAAAGAAACAATTACGTGTTTGAATTTTTTCATAAAATTTTCTCCATTATGTCATCTGCAAGTTGCATATACACATACACACAATACACACACACACACACACACACATATAAAAAGAAAATAAGTATAAGTAGTAGTAAAAATGAATTTTTCCATAAAATTTTCCCCATTACAGCGAGTTGTATATACACACGTATACATATGTACGTACATACGTATACAAATAAACACATAAATAGAACATATATGTATTTGTATGTAATCAATATAGGTAGTAAAAAAATGCACATATATACATAAATACATACATATATCATTATATGGAATAAGTCGCAAAATCCAAACGATCTTTCGCTCTCGCGAACGAACTCTTTCCTTTTGTTACGTTATATCCTTTTCGCAAATTACCAACGATTTTAATTAATCCTCAGGCAGAAACGCAACGTGGAAATCCCTCGTTTCTGTTTCTACCTCAAAAGCGACATTTCTCGTCTCGCGATCGTTGTCCTCTCTCTCTCTCCCTCTCTCTTTCTCTTTCTCTCTCTTTCGTTTCTCTTTCTGTGTTCTTCTTTCACAGAAATTAATTAAAACCTGGCAAAACATGCTCGCTAAAGGTAACTGGAGGTAGAAACGATCGATTCGTCCACCTCTTTCTCATTATCTCTTATCTTCTTTATACGTTGGATTTTAAAAAAAAAAAAAGATGATAAAAGAAAAGAAAGAAAGAATAAGTAAATAATAAGAGTAGGTTCACACGTCATTGAAACGATTTATTTTTCTAATCATTTATTTATTCTGTCTTTTCTAATGACGCATTTTTATGTACCTATTAATGTAATGATACTGTCAGTAAAAATCATGGATTCGACAATTTTTTTATATTTTCTTTCGCTATTTAAAACTGTATCCAACAGTTCGGTAAAAAAGTGAATCTGTTCTCCAATAGCATATATATATATATAAAATAGCATTCAAACAATTCGATTGTTTTATAGACAGATTTAACATTGATCCTGATCACTCGATATTCAATTGTAAAAATAAAAAAGTTACGAGGTATATAGTTAAGCATATGTTCAAAAACTTATTCGTGTGAATAGTACGATCGATTGCAACAATTTCGATAGAACATGTATTTTATAAATTTACAGTAAAAACTCGTTTACAATATATCGACTTGATTTTTTCTTCTAATCGTCTTTTGCAATAACGTATGTATATATATATATTTTATACGTACGTGTTCGTACGACACTGTCGGTAAAATCGCAGGATCAGCCATTTTGTATATTTGATTTTGTCCAATAGAAATCTCACGCGTGATCTCATCGATAAAAATAATAAATCTTAATTGCAAAGTTCAAACGATTCAATTGTTTTATCGATTGATGCAACACTGATCTTAGCCAATCGATGTTCAATTCGACGTTCATGTTGTTCGAAATGTAGATCGAAATGTTTCGTGTGAATTTTCAAATTGATGCAACCTGATTTGAGAAAATTATCGATACGATCAAAACGTGTATCGTATGAATTTACATTAAAAATTTGTTCATAGAACACCGAATAGATTTTTTTTTTCTTCTAATCGTTTTCTATGCTGCGGTATACGTTTTATATTTACATGTTCATACGACATTGTCGGTAAATCATAGGTTATTTTTATAGGCAGCCATTTTTTATATTCAGGTTTTATCCAATAGAAATCTCATACGTCAATTTGGTAAGAAAAGTGAATGGGTTGCCAATGATATGTATGTAGATATATTTTCTTAATTTTTTATATTTTTTAATTTTATATATATATAATAATATAGTAATAATAAAAATATAGAATATAGATTCTACATAGTTGATGCTCGATTGTTCAAACGAACAAAAGAAAAAATAAAAGTGAGAAAGTTAAACGAGAAAGAATTGGCGTACGATCAAAAGCTGATTCGTGTGAATCATTACATGAATCATTCCATGAAAATTACAATTAATTGCAACCGGTTTCGCAAAATTACCGATACTGTTAAAACGTGTGTTGTGGATATTTAATTTTTTTTTTTTTCGTCGAATACATAATCATCTTTTTTCTCTCTCTTTCTCTTTTTTCTCTTTGTTGTTTTCCTTCGGCTCTTTCTACGAATAAAATAAATATTCAATACCGATTTCGTATTCGTTATCACGTGATAGACATTTACGATCGCGTTGAATTCTAATCGGCAGGTTAAATTCACTCGTTAGATATCGTAACAATGGTTGGAAGTTTCATCCAGGCTCGTTAATTGGCTCACAACGGTACCCAGTGGTTTTCAAAGAGATTTTCAAGAGATTTTCTCACTGAATTTTTATTTATTTATTTTTTTCCCTTTTCTTTTCTTTTCTCTATAAAAACGTCGGATAATACATCCCATGTATTTCATGATATATATATTTTTTTTCTTTGATTTTTTAAGAATAAAATATGTATATATAATAATCATTCGTCGTTTATTCATAAAGAAATTTTCTCTGATATATATTTACGTAAACGAGACGCAGAAACGAATTGGAGAACCCTTTGCTCGTACTTGTGCTCTCTTCGCTAAAAGGAAAAAAAAAGTAAAAATAAAACAAAAGAGAAGAAAAAAGAACAAAGAGAGGAAAAAAAAGTATACGAACGAATATAAATTTTAATTTTATATCACGATGAAAAATTTCAAGATGGTTCCGCTTTCGAATATTTTATATCATCCATGATAAGAAACGGTATAGAATGTTAGTTTTATGGCTAATAATAGAAGCGTTAAAAAGTCGAAACATTCTACGAAACATTCATTCAATCGACACAGCTGTTACAAACGAAATTACGAAAATCGCAAATCTTTGCGCAAATCGTTTGAATCGTCGTACTACCTACCATACGTCGTTATCGTCCTGTTAGTTTCCGCGGTACCATTTGCCAAATGTCGAAACCTCGACAGAAGACTCTCCCGCAACAACTCTTGAATTATTTGATCTGAAAGATCTTTTGAAGACATTATTCATCATTTCTATTTCTTTTCTTTTTTTTTTTTAAGCGTGCGAACGAAAGAAAAGATCAAGAGAAAGTTAGAAAATATCCGAGTTCTTTTTTTCTTTTCTTTTCTTTTTTTTTTGTTTTGTTTAATCGATCTTAATGTGCCAGACATCTTCAAAGGAAGAATGAAAGGAACGTTGAGCTAAAGATCCAACGAAGAAGTTTGAAATGAAAATGAAATAAATAAACTGTACGAGTTAATAAAGTTTATTACTACGCAAAAGAGGAAGACAGGTGGCTCCCTCTACATAGATGGATTGATTATATTAATATCTTTGTTCAGTTTCGTAGGTCATTCTCGTACTTTTAAAATCAATTCGTAGACTATCGTACGTATATCGTATATCAAGGATTCGACGTAGCTCTGACGTAACAGGGATCATTGATTAACTCTCCCGATCATGGCGGTTTGTGGTCGATCGAAAGGAATACCTTGGTAGAGTCTAGGGACTCTAGAGACTATCTCTGTGTAGGTGTCCCGTTGCTACGTGCCTTTGCTAATATGCGAGCTGCGAATGCCGTTCCCGTTTGACAAAGCTAATCCGATCGTCTCTACGCGTCGTACTCAACCTCAATGCACTTCTACTGACCTGAGTTAGAACGTCTATGATCGTCTATGACGCGAGTGTGTCAAAGTGTATCTTTGAGTGTGACTACCTCTATCTTTGCGTGTTGGATAGATAGACAGATAGATAGATAGATGGAGAGATAGATAGATAGATAGATAGATAGAGAGAGAGAGAGAGAGAGAGAGAGATCGTTTCTCGTTCGTTGATTTCTAAAAGCCTGTTCACACGACACCAAATTGGTTGTTTCTATTTCTAATCGGTTATTTTACTGTTCTCTCTAATTGTTACGATTATATAGAAATTTAAATTTAACTTTGAATAGTAGATACATTTTATATCTATGTGGAATTTATATGGTATCAACAATTTCTTTTATATTTGATTTTGTCCAGTAGAAACCGCATGAGTCGATTCTGTAAAAATAGTGAATGGTAATGACGATGTTCAGACGATTCAATTGCTTTATCGGTTGATGCTACATTGATCCTGGCCAATCGATGTTCAATTGTTCGCAATTGTTCAAGAGAATATTGAAGAAGGAGCAAAATTAAGAAAGTTGTCGGAGTAAGTGTGGGTATACTTGGAAAAATCGTTTCGTGTGAATTTTTACAATCGATTGACAATCGTTTCGACAAAATGATCGATATCGTTAAAACATCTGTCCTGTGAATTTATAATAAGAATTTGTTCACAGGACACTGAATCGAATTTTCTTTTTTTTTTTTTTTTCCTAACCGTATATATTTCATTTGTATATATTCACACGATACTGTCGTCAACCGTATACGGTAATATCACGGAATTGGTAATTTTGTTATATTCGATTTAACTCGGTAGAAACCGCATGCGTCGATTCGATAAAAATAATAAATCATAATGACGATGTTCAGACGATTCAATTGCTTTATCGGTTGATGCTATATTGATCCTGGCCAATCGATGTTCAATTGTTCAAGAAAATAAAGAAAACATGAAGGTGACAAATTAACTAACTTGAAGTTGGCTGTACGATCGAAAACCTAACCTCGTAGAACATTGCAACCGGTTGGCAAACGGTTGACAATAAAATGTACTTTGAAACGTGTTGCGCGTGAATTTAGATGAAGCATTAGGCATCAATCTAAATCTATTCTCTAACATGATTCCTAACTTTGAACAATCTCTTTTTAACATTTTCTGCTTTCCATTTTTATTTATTTATTTATTTATTTTTCTTTACATCAAACGTGACTCATCATTCTAAAAAATCTCTTTTCAACATTTCCTGCTTTCCCTTTTTTTTTTTTTTTTTTTCTTTGACACCAAACATGACTCCTGACTCTGAACAATCTCTAACATTTCCCGTTTACCCTTTTTTTTTGTTTTCTCTTTCTAGTAAGTAAACATCGACGACACGTAGGAAAAGGGAATGGGAAACGCGAGTCGTCGACTGTACGAAAGGTTTAATCCAAGCGAAGCGTTTAAATACGACCCCTAACGTGAGAGAGAAAAAGAAAGAGAAAGATAGACAGAGAAAAAGAGAGAAAGAGAGATCGCTTTTTCATTTTTGATTTTAATTGCACGAAAATTCCGATGGTTGCTTTCGGTATAATCATAACAACAACAACGACGACAACGACAACGACAACAACAATGGAAGGTTTCTTTTCTCTCTAGCTTTTCTAAAGGGAGAAAAAGGGGTGTAAGCAAAAGAGGAACGAAGGGTCATGAGAGAGCAAAGGGTTTGAATCCTCCACCCTAGTAATAAAGCGTTCGTACGCGCTAAATTTACGTGTAATCCTTCTCTCTCTCCCTCTCTCTCTTTCTCTCTCTCTCTCTCTCTCTCTCTCTCTCTCTTTCTCTCTCTCTATTTATTTGCCTTCTCTTGGTGAAAATGTATACGAGAAAGTGAGATACGGATAGAGAAAGATAGAGATAGAGCGAGAGCAAGAGAGAGACAGTGAGAGAAAGAGAGAGAGATTGGAGGGTTGAGGATAGAGGGTAGAGGGTAGAACAGCTTCGGGGTTGGGCACATTTTCCTGGGGTGTCATTATGAACTTCCGGATATTAAATTTGTGCCGGTCGGTCCATGCACACACGCAGTTACCGTGGTAACCCCTTTTTACTCGTGTATCCATCTCTATCTCACTTTCTATAATACAACCTCTCTACTACCGTCACCATCATCACCTCCTACCTACCTACCTACCTACCTACCTACCTACCTACCTACCTACCTATCTACCTACCTACCTACCCACCCACCTACCTACCCAACCTCCAACCCTCTAGCCTTCGTGGCTTTACGATCATTATTAGTACAGCAAGTGTCTGTGGTTCTTTAATGGATTCCAACCGCGCTGTGGTTACCGATTATGTTTCGTCGCACGACAGACGCAACCGTGAAAACCGTTTCCATCATGTACCCTCGTTTTTACCCTTCTTTTTGATTCGTTCATGTTTTCCTATTGGACGAGCAAGCAAACGAAATAAAAAAGGAGCATGAATTTCTTTGGAATTAGAATCACCATTTTTGAAAATAGTTTCATGAAAATTTTGCTATCGGAAATTCATACTTTTTGAACGGATCGAATTTTTTCTATCTCTCTTTCTCCCTTTTTTCTTCGCTTAACGAGATTTCATTTAATTAGTGGATCATAATCGAGAAAAATTTCAGAAAAAGAATGTATAGCTTCATCGTCGAATTCACTTTTAGACAGATTGATTTTTTTTCTTCTTTTTCTCTTTTCTACCTACTTCTTTCTTTCTTTCTCTCTCTCTCTCTCATATCTTTGGTTAATAATATCGTTTAATTGGTGAAATCAGAATCATCATTATCGAGAAAAATTTCAGAAAAAGAATGTATAGCTTCATCGTCGAATTCACTTTTAGGGTTTTTTCTTTTTTTTTTTGTTTCTTTTTTCTATCCCTCTCTCTCTCTCTTTCTCATATCTTTGATCAATGATTTCGTTTAATTGGTGACATCAGAATCATCATTATCGAGAAAAATTTCAGAAAGAGAATGTATAGCTTCATCGTCGAATTCACTTTTAGACAGATTGATTTTTTTTTCTTCTTTTCCTCTTTTCTACCTACTTCTCTCTTTCTCTCTCTCTCTCTCTCTCTCTCATATCTTTGGTTAATAATATCGTTTAATTGGTGAAATCAGAATCATCATTATCGAGAAAAATTTCAGAAAAAGAATGTATAGCTTCATCGTCGAATTCACTTTTAGGAAGATCGATTTTTCTTTTTTCCTTCTTTTTTTTTTCTTTTTTCTACCCCCTTTTCTCTCCCTCTCTCATATCTTTGGTCAACGATTTCGTTTAATTGGTCCGGACCCTTCTCTTTTTCTCGCCGTTCTCGGATATCGCGGCGATGCAATTATTTGTCGGTTTAATTGCACTCGCTTGTGGATTTTCGCGGGTTGATTTTAAAGGACCTGTGGTAACCACGCGAACGGTGGTAATATAGTAGGGTAGGTTGGGTGTTAGAGGGGGTTAGAGGGGGTTGGAGATGGTTAGGATGGAGTGAAATGAAGTGAGGGGGGTGTAAGGGAATACGTACGATCGATCTCTCCTCGATAGGAAAACGTACAAGAAGGGGTGTATAGGTGGGTGGTTGAGGGGGTGGGAATGAGAAGTACCTTCGTTTTTCTTTCATCGCTGGACCATGTTTGTTCTTTTTCGTTCTTTCATTCTTTTCACGAATTTTCTATTTCACTCTTTCTTTCACTGTTTCTCTGTTTCGTTCTCTTTTTAGTAGTCGACGATAGCCAATTAAATTTCGTCATGATTCATTCAGGTTCAGAAAAAATCACGTTGGCTTTCTTTCGAATTATTTTCTTTTATATCAGTTTTTATTAATTAATTAATTAATTAAGGTTGGTATTTATTGCATCAATATTTTATAAGATTTGTAATCGGTGTTGTTAAGTAAATGGTGAAATAAGAGAAATATAGGATCATGTAACATAAGTGGTTATTTTATTAGACGGATTATTACGATAATTGATATTTTGATCGAAGTATTTGTAAATATAATAATTTGTCAACGTTTTATATAGATTACGGATGGTCAGTATTTATAATAAATCTAGATGCAACGATAATTAATTATTTATACCGATCAGTTCATATTACCTACTTAATTATAAATATTTTATTATAAATAACAGATCAAAATATTTCTACATAGATGTATATGTACACACACACATATGTATAAGCATATACATTCGAAACTTATAGATATATATCAACCATTTATTTCACATAATAATTATCGTGAATTATTAAAAATTGTAATCACTAATAACTAATAATATAAAGAATTGATTAAATTAATCGTCGATTAATAGCGATTAATGTTCACTACAAATAATCATCACATATATCTATACCTATTAGATCGTTAATAATATTCGATAATAAATTCCAACAAATGAAAAGAATTTATAAAGCAAACTAGGATTATGAGATTCGAACGATCGCATGTACATAGATAATACTAATCTATTATTCGAAAGCCTGCCTGCCTGCCCTAGCTGCCTGCCTAGCTGCCTGCCTGGCTGAATGACTGGCTTTCCGGTTTGGCTGGCTTTACGAAACGGTTTGGGCATAATTATAAAGGGCTTTCGTACGTTTCTGGATGATGCATCCTGATAATAGCATGATAACAAGCAAGTGAGCGTTGACTTTAATCCTTGTTCGAAATTACTGCGGTTAAATTGGACTTTCGATCCCGATGGTATTCCGGTGGATTGGGTGACCGATGATGGTGGTAGTGGTAGTGATGGTAGTGATGATGGAGAAGAGTATGGGAGGGGATAGAATCGGTGGGACGCGTTGGTGTAGATACTCGTTTGATTTTGATTAGGAAGGCGGCCAGCTTGACCGGTTTGGATTCACGCACAAAGGGAGTTTAGATGATTAGCCGTGTGCACGTTGAGAGTGCTTAGAATGTTTGGAAAGCAATTGAAACGATCTGCTACTGTTATTCCTTCTTTCCTCTCTCTCTTTCTCTCTTTAGTCTCCTCTTCTTACTTTTTTTTTTTTTTTTTGTAGAACTATTTCCTTGTAGAGAATTTTTCTGATATCAGCAAATGCGACCCTTGTCGTTAGGAACCCATGTTCCGTGAATAAAGATAATACATACCGAATATATGTATGTATGTATGTATGTATGTATGTATGTATGTATGTATGTATGTATATATGTATGTATGTATGTTAGGTAACAGTAATAGGATCCAACCCTTTTTTTATCTCTCCCTATTTCTCTTCTATTTCTTTCAGGAGTCTCGACACTGAGATGAAGGAGAGGGGGTGGCTGGGTGGGTGGGGAGGGGTAGAAGGAAAGGAATCGAAAAGCTTTCGAATTCGTCGTCGTCGTCGTCGTCGTGTGTAAGTCGAGAAAATTACCGTCGACGTCTGCGGAACGGTCCTTGCCAGAATGGAAAATCGATATAGTTAAGCGTTTATGCCGAACGCTAAAGGGGGTGGTGATACTAGTGGTAGTGAAAGATGGAGAGGGGTAGAGAGAGTTAAGGTTCAGATTGAGGTCGAGCTAATAATCTGTACAATTTAGAAGAAAATTTTCTATCCTTCTTTCAAAAATTTCCGAGCAGTCGTTGCTAAGGAAACAGATCGATACGAGTTTTTCCTTATTATTCGATTTATCCGTATTATTAACCTAATTTTGGTACGACGATTTGGTTTTCGAAGAACTATATCGGCTAATTAATTCGTCGTTTTAAGAAATCTCGTTTAAGTTTTTTAGGTTATGCCGAACGACTATACTGACTTATTCGTTCGTCGTTATAAGAAGTCTCTCGTTAACAATTTTAAGGTTATATCGTCGGAGTTTCGTACGATTTAACTTTCGAACGACTATATCGAGTAATTCGTTCGTCGTTTGAAATATTCCCGTTAAGATTTTAAGGTTATATTGAATGTTATATTATCCGATCGAAAGTCGAAAGTAGTTTACTGTAATAACTTGTACTTATCATATTTCGTTCGCTAAAGTAGGAATTATGTCGGCCATTTTTATTTCCCAGAGTTCAATGATTTTTGCTCGACAAAATGGCGAACACTTTTCGGGAATCGTATATTACATCTTTTCGTTCCGAACGATGAGATAAAATGAGAGAGGGAGAGAGAGAAATGGAGAAAGATATTTGAGAACGTTGTTAACGATCCATCCACTACCCTTATCGCTTTACATTCCATCCCCCTTTCGAAGTAAGTTTATACTTGGTGATCCTTCGGTCAAGGAACTTTCCGAACGTATACGATATTATTAAGTGTTGACAGTGTCATCGATCTTGACGTTCCCGCACGAATGTCCTTCCGTAACTATGTATTTTCCTTTAACGTAACGTAACAGAGTTACGATGGGTTTCCATCTCTTCGCGGTATTTGAGAACATGACGATCTCATTGAGTTTCTTACCCCAAGTAAACGATGCTTCGAGAGGAGAGTGTAACTTACAGAGTTGGTGGGGAATGGATCGAGTATATGGATCAATGATATAGATAAAGAAAAATTAGAGTAAGACAAATTCTCAGCAATTAATGATGAATTTGTATTGTATGTATATCGGCAATGAGTATTTAATAATTATTCGATATCGAAATTATTTCGATAATTTTGAGATGTTTCTTTTTTTTCGAGATAATATTGATCTATGTATAAGGATTAAACTGTTCGCAATTGGTTCGTTTTCGAATACAACAAATAAATCCGGGAATTACAGTATGGGTGGAAGTAAACTGTAGTACACTTAAACTAGAGTATATCGAGGTATGTATTTTATCGTTGATATGTAGTTGAACGGAACAGTCTTTTAATACTGTAGAGTAGATTTTAGGGTATTGTTAGGTCGAAATTTCAAAAATATTATTTTTCGAAAATGTATTGGTATAGGAAATTTTTGTGAGAGAGAAAAGTAGAAAGAGTAAGGGCGTGGTTCTTTCGAAAAATCGCTATAGAATTTTGGGTCTAATCAACATAAAATTGTATCAAGTTAATAATAATGATAATAATAATAATAATAATAATAATAATAAAAATAATAATAAAGATGATAATATTGATGATGATAATTGTGATAATGTAATTGTAATAATAATAATATTAATAATAACTTAATAATAGTTGTAATAATAATAGTGATAGTATGATAATAATAATGATATTATTATAATTATATTAAATTCTTATTATTTATTTATTTATAATTATCTTTATATTTATTATTATTAGTAATTAATAATAATATTAAATAATTATGAACAACAGAAATATTTTTAATTTGTTTTGATGTTTTAAATTAATCTGTGCACATTGTATCCAATGTGACCAAATTTTTTTTTTATGAAATTGAGATCAGAGTATAATAATAATAATAATAATAATAATAATAATAATAATAATAAACAATAGAAATACTGTGGAACTGCGCTGACGTTTCATATTAATCCATTCACATTCTATTCAATACGATCAATTTTTTTTTTTAATAATGAAGTCGAGATCAAAGAGTATAACAACAACGACAACGACAATAATACCAATAACAATAATAAGAATAACAACAACAACAACAACAACAATAATAATAATAATAATGGTAATAATATATAGAAATGTTGGAATGTTCTTTCGTTTCTTCTTTTAAAAAATTCTTACTTTTCTGAAAAAAAAAAAAAAAAAAAATTCTAAATACCGTAGGAATAACAATGTCTTGTACATAAAATGGTAGTCGAAGAATCGTGGTTACACCCTATGTAAACCATTGTACGACATGGTATTTTCCTTTGAACGGACATCGAGTTAACGCTAACAAGATTGCGCTTGAAGGGATCCACGGTATAATCTCTATCCATTCTCGTATCTCATTCCCTTCGGCGTTCTTCTTCTTCTTCTTCTTCTTCTTCCTCTTCCTCTTCCTTCTGAGATTACATCGTAACACAGGACTGGTCCACGTTACTCACCTTCGAAGGAGGCGTCTCGTCTTTTCTTTCTGCAAAAAGAGAGATAGAGATGGATATAGAGATAGAGATAGAGATAGAGATAGAGATAGAGATGGATGAATGAAGAGAGAAAGGAGAAATGGGGGAGGGAAGGTGGGGGAAGGAGAGGGGAGAAAATGCTTTCGTTAAAATCGCTTTCTTACTCAGCTTTCTCTCTCGCCAAGTGTTTAATAGACTTTAAAGCATCTTAACAAAGTCTTTTCTGTAATCGTGAAGCGCAACTTGATGGTTAATGAATCATTGAACGGTTGTCTATACTACTGTTATCGAATCGAAACGACTAAGTGTGTTTCGTCTTTGTTCGTGTTCGATTTTATTATTTCGAAATCGAAATTCGTATCAAATAAATGCGATATATATTTTCAAATTTCATTTCAATTCATATATATATATATATATATAAAGAAAAATATATATATTATATATAGATTTTATATATATATATACACTATTTGTATATATATATATTGTATAGATATATTATATTGTGTATATTTTGTATATATATATACTTATAATGTATATTGATATATAATATATATATTGATATATGATATATATATATATATTGTATAGATATACTATATTGTATATATGATATATTTTGGACGAATGATAATTTAAATCAGAGATTTTTCTAAGAAGATATTACCGAATGATTTTTTTTTTCTTTTTTTTTCCTTTCTCTTTTTGGTTTTCTTTTTTTTTTTTTTTTAAATAAAGCATAATTAATAAAATGATTTATTATTAATGTATAATAATATTAATATTAATAAAATAATATTTATTGATTTTATATAAATTGATAATATTAAAATGAATGATATTTATTATTAAAGTATAAATAAACAATCAAATTAAAAATATTACGCTTACGAATTTTAATTATATAATAAATCAATAATATATTATATTAATATAATAATAATATATCAATCGATGTAATATTAATCTTTTATATTACCTATGTAATATTTTATTATAAATACTGATCAAAAATATTCAAAGTACCTAATAGTATTTTTTTATAACTAATACCAGTCACATACTTAATGAAGATATACAAAAAAAAAAGAATATTTTTAATTAAAACTTTTTTGTTATAAAAAGAAGAAAAGAATATACCATTCGTTAAATAACTCTTGTTACAAAATCCTTTGACATACGCACAGATAGATCTTTTTTCCTATTTTATTCCTAAATATTATATTAATTATCGTAATAATTAACTTCCTACTAATAATACGCGTTAATTCTAGTTACTTTTTCACTTTTTTCATTTTCCTTTATTTATTTATTTTTTTTCTTCAAATTTTCCGATTAATTACTACGCGCGAATGTAAACATATTTAAAATTTTGTTGAACTAATGAAAATTCTAAGAGAATAAAATATCTGAAAATTAACGTACATGTATGTAGATATAGAAAAAGGAGAGATTGGTGGTGGTGGAGAAGGGTGAAGGGGGTGATAAACAAATGCCTAAGGGCAGAAGGACGAAGTCAAGCTCTCCAAGTCAGATTCATCAACATCGTACATTCAGGCTTCTGGTTAATTACGAAACCTTCCTCTCTCATCCCACCTACCCCCATCTTCACCCCCTATCCTCACCCCCCAATCCCAACTCCAGCAGCTGCAGCAACAGCAACAGCACAATTCTACCACAAATACTACCCCATATTTCCCCACACCCCTACATAGTTTCCATTCTCCTTCTGTACATCCATTCTACTGGCAGCGTCGAGAGTATCTCTCTCTTCAAAGGACACCTTCACACTTAGCCATTCTTCCTTTTTGTTACGTTGTCGGAAGATAGAGGACCTTGTAGTAGTTAGACGAGTAAAAGCGTTATCACATTATCAGTCCCCTGTAGACTCGTCTTTTACGTAACTAGCATCAGATAAATATGTATATGTATATTGTATTTATTTGTTATTCTATCCATTTCCGAGAAAATGTGTTGAGAAATTATAAATGTAGTTTCTAGTCTGCAATTTTTTTTTTAATATATATATTTATTTATTTATTTATTTATTTATTTATTTATTTTGTATATTTATGTGGAATGTGTGTATGTATATATAGATATTTATTTATTTTATATATTTATTTAGTTTATATAAATATATAAAATAAATATATATATATATTTTATGTATATATATGTGTTCCGTATATTATTAATATAAATAAAAAAAAAAATAAAATGTTACATTTTATTTAAAAGATTTACTTGGTAATTATAATATAATAATTTATTAGTTCTTATTGGTCAATCGAACGATTGATTGATTGTATTATAGTTTTTTTTTCTCCATAAGACTAGTGATATATGTTTACATTTTTACTCGTCACTGTATGTATAGAAAAAAAGAAAGATAGATAGATAGATAAATATATAGATAGATAGATAAAGAGAGAGAGAGAGAGAGAGAGAGAGAGAGAATGTTTATTAAAATCGTACATTTAAAATTTCTACATCGTTTCTTTTTTCTTTTTAATTTTAATTTTAATAAGTATCCATGTTTTTTCGTTCACTTTGCTAAAGAAAATCTCATAAAAGAGCAAGTATCGCGAAACATATATATGCGTATACGTATGTATAAACGAAATGATATCTGTCGTTTAGTTGCGTGTGCAGTGTGTCGTGTGTCCTGTTAAATAGAAAGAAACAGAGAGAAAGAGAGAAAAAGAAAGAAAGAGAATAAGGAAGAAAAAAGAAAGAAATAATAATTAAAGTGCCACCGAGTCTGAAACGAAGTATATTATTAAGAAGTTACACGAGAACTTTTGATAGCGTGTTAATGTTGACGTTGATAGATCGTTAACCCAACTCGACTCTTTTACGATAAATATATATATACATACACACACACACATACACACACGTTGACGCATTTGCGACAAATGTTTTATATATGTATGTAGCTTTATATAAATGTACACACACACGCACGTATAAATATTTATATATATATATATATATATATATATATATATATATATATATGGATTCATGATTAAAGTATTTGACGATAATAAATGAACTAAGCTTACCTTATCGATCTTATTGCGTGGCATTTTTTTTTTTTTTTTTTTTAAAGAAGTTTTACATCAGTTTAACAGAAGGGGTTGACGATGAGGGGTGAATGTTTGCGAGCGATATATGTATATAGATATCAATGATCTGATCAAAATGAAATGTTTTTGAATAAACAAAGAAGTAAAGTTACATTGTATGTATATGAATTTCTATCGAGAGATGCGTTATCTTTTAAATTAGAATGAAACTATACTTCCGTAGAAAATTGATAAGTGTTCCGCGTAATATCGTGAGAATCAATATTATTTTAAACAAAATTTAAATATTTCAATTTTTAATGTAATTCTATTTAATTTAATTTAATATCATTTGATTTATATAATCGTTTAATTTTGATTATCAAATTAATATTAATTCAAACAATATTATCATCCTGGTTCTTTATTATTCTTCTTTTTCTTTTTTTATGAACAAAATTCTGAATAAATATTTCTTTTATTATCTTAACTCTTATATTTACTTGCTTCGTTAGTATCTATATATACACTATAATATAAAATAATTAATATGTGCCATTAAAATTACAGAATTTGTCATGTGTTTCCTTAGATGCAAAAGTTTCAGAAACCTTATTTTCAACAATCAAAAGTTGATCGACAGAAAAACTATGGATGATGGACTGAAGGAAAAAAAAATAGAAAAAAATCGAAAGGTCAATTCCAAAAAGAGTTGTTTTTCTTTTTTTTTTCTGTTTTTTTATTGGTCGAATCGTTCGAATCTCGATTATCGAAAAACACGTGTTCCTCCAGAAAACACGTGATCTCTCCCTCTCTCTCTTTCTTTCGGCGTTTAAAGCGACATGGGCAGGTAACAATCTTCTTCTCTTCTTCTTCTTGGTAAAAAATCTTGTAGGTAGAATCATGCGAGAGATATCCGCATAAAGCGTGAAAGCGTGTATATATGTATATATCCTATGTATACTCCATATATGTGTGTGTGTGTGTGTGTGTGTGTGTGTGTGTGTGAATGTATGAGTGTGTAGATACGATGCAAGGAAAATGTGGTTACGAAAGACATATATACGTATATACGTAACACATAAATATTATACATATATACATGTACACATACATATTACTACATCCATATATACATCATATATATATATATATTCATATACATATACATATATATACACATTTATATATATATATATATACACATTCATGTATATACATATTATATGTACACATATATTTATATACATATATATGTGTATATATATGTATATATATGTAGATAGATTGGTGCACGCGTCTTGAAAACCGGTCTCTCAAGCGATACCCACGTGTCTCGTTTCTCACGTGTATCGAGAGAGACAAAGAGAGAGTGAGAGAGTGTGAGAGAGAGAGGGGGGAGGGAGGGAGAGTGATAAACCCTCTTTCAATGGCTATACTTTAACACCAGCTCTCGTGGTTTCATCGATGGCAGGCGTAAACCGAACGAGACTTCTTGTTTTACGATAAACTTTTTTTTTTTTTTTTTTTTTTTGAGGAAAGGGCAAGGGGTAAAGGACAGACCCTTCTGACGTTGTCGACTTACACGCATGGTTTACGTTCCCGAAGAAGGGAAGAAACATATTTTCCAACGAATATAATACGATCCTTTTATCTTTTTCTTGTCTTTCGTTTTTTTTTTCTTTCTTTCTTTTTTCAATCTTCTTTTTTGTTTCTCACGTTTTTCCTCGCGACGATTCTTCTCTTTCGAATGGAATCATTGAAACGATAATTGTAGACAAAGAAAGAAGACGATTGTGATAAATAAAAGTGGGAAAAGAAGAAGGAGAGAAGGAAGAAAGAATTATACGTAAATGTCAAAGAATGATGGAGAAGAAGAAACAAACAAAAAATTGTCAACGAAAGAAGGAGAAGAATGAATAAAAACAAATCGTTTCACACGAAGGAAAGAGAAAACTAAAAAAGAATTTAAAAAAGAGAAAATAATCATGTCGCCGAAAGAAGGAGAAGAAAGAAAGAAAGAAAGAAAGAATAAAAAAGAATTATATCAACGAAAGAAGGAGAAGAAGAAAATGAGGAAGGAAAAAAATTGTGTGTTAATAAAATAAAGTAGAAATAAGGTTAAAAAAGTAAGGTGGAGGTAGAGGAGGAGGGGGTGGGATGAAAGGGGAAAGAAGATGCGTTAAATCGCGTTAAAAATAATCTTTTTACATTTACGGAAAGAATTCACTTTTTTTTTCTTTTTTACATTTATAGAAAGAAGATTAGGGTAAAATAGTGGAAAGTAAAAGAGAGAGAGAGAAAGACAGAGAAAGAGAGAGAAATGTGAAAGAACTCGAACGGGACATCGACGGTGAACTCTCGGTACGTCGTTCCCATCCTCTTTCAGAAAATTACGGTAACACGGTCGAGTTGTTGTTGGTGGAGAAACAGTAATTACCACCCTGTAGATAGATAGTTAGAGAAAGAGAGAGAAACGTACAGCTCGAGTTGACTCTGCAGAACTCTTTAGGTTTACCTTACCTTTAGAAATGCGTTCCACCACCCTACTCGTTGTTCGAGCATGGGGATCGAGCTTCCTACTATATACCACTTGTACGATCTTTACTTCTTGTCTCTTTACTTATTTTCGTTCCAAATGGTGGAAGTTAACCTTCCAGATCTTTTCGAAATTACAGAAGTAAATGTGTGTGTGTGTATGTGTGTGTGTATTGTTTTTCTCCTTTTTGGCAAACGCAATAGCCGGAAAGTTTTGAACGAATTTATTTTAGTTTATTTATTCTTGAAATAATTACGTATGAAGAATAAATGGCACTGATTTATTTTTCTAGTGTTCTTTCACGTGAGTATAGTATTAATAAAACTTATATATGGTATTAATAAAAGTTTCTTTAAAGTCTCTTATTTTAGAAGAAAACTTTGCTAAAACTATTTAGTTAAAAACTTTTGCAGGCTACTATATATATATATATATATATATATATATATATATATATATGTAAGAATGTTTGTATAACAATATTTGTTTTTTTTTCTTTTCTTTATTTTTCTTTATCTCTACTTATTGAATAAGGTATAAAATTTTGCAAGGGAGAAAAGAATAAAAAAAATTGGGACACCATGTTAATGTGTATATATATATATATATATATATTATATATATATATATATATATATATATATATATATATATGTATATGTATATAGCAAAACTTTGTCCCGATATATTTTATAAGTAAAAATAAGAAAAAGGAAAAAATAAAAGAATGTTCTCCAAACGTTAATAAAAAGTTACCAACACTTTTAGTTTTACCATTATTTTCTATTAATCAATTTAGTTCGTACAAAATTTTCCTTTCATTTCTCTCCCCTATTTTTTCTCCTTATTATTATTTATAGAATATGTTGGTTAAAGTTTTGACGAGAAGAAAGGAAAGAAAAGATTTTACGTAGACATTATTAAAATGCTTACATTTTTCTTGTATATCCTTAAACTTTCTTTCTTTCTTTTTTTTTGTTTTAATCATTATATTTTATTAATCGATTTGATTCATACAACATTTTTCTTCGAGTTTTATCTCTTTTTTGTTTCTTTTCCTTTTTTCTTTACAAATTTTTTTATTTATAAAATATCGACTAAAGTTTGACGAAAAAAACAACAAAAACAAAATAAATAAAGAAGAAAACACTGAGTTACTTCGTTTACATCTAACTCGTACACTTTATATCACTTATTATTTTTTCTGATCGACATTGAAATCCGATTTTGTTCGAGCATATAAATATATACATACATACATACATACATACATACATACATACATACATACATACATACATACATACATACATACATACATTCGTACAATCATACATATATAAACACATATATACATTTATATATACATTCATATATACATACTGTACATATTATCGGTACTATATCAAAGTTAAATGTTCATAAAATTGTCAACTACCAGGAAAGCGATGAACCATGGTGCGGTAGTAGGTACATGTCTACATAGTTTTAAATTTATCATGCATGTCGGATATGAGAGTATTGATTTTAGTATACGTTAACGCGAAGATCGATGCGTTGAATTATTATCAGCGGAATATCACGAGGCTCTGAATATTTCTCTTGCCTTCCATTTTGTACCTGAATCTCTCTCTCTCTCTCTCTCTCTCTCTCTTTATATATATATATATAGAGTATATATCGGATACGCGAATCGGATTACTAGATCGGCAAGTAACGGAATATTTTATTTAAGCGAGAGCTTCATTCGCTCGAATGAAATTTTTCATCGTTGGAGATATTATTTTGAATTACGTTACGTTTTAGAAACCCGCGAACGCATCCACACGATCTTTTATATACGCGTATGGTAAATTTCCACGATGTTGAAAAAAGCTTTCTGTCGGATAAAGTGCTTTTCTATTTTTATTCTTTCTTTCTTTCTTTTTTCCATTCTTATTCTTATTCTTATTCTTGTTCCACATTTTGTATCAATGGAAAAATGAGTGTATCAACCAATGCAAAAAAAAAAGAAAAGAGAGCGAAAAAGAAAATAAAAATAAAAATAAAAATAAAAATAAAAATAAAAATAAAAATAAATCCGAAAAAAAGAAGAAGACTTGTACGTTTGCGGTGGTTTGGATTTTTACGAATTTTTTTTTTCGGCCGAACCATTCGTCGAAAGGCAGCTTTTCTTTTCTCTTTCTTTTCCTTCTTCTATCCTTCTTCTCTTCTTTTCGTCTCATCCTCTTCTACCCCCTCCCCTTTGCTATCCGTATTCCCTTTCCCTTTTCTCGAGACTTCTTGCTAATGTTTAGGAACTCTCGTTTTTCTCGATTCCTCGTTTCCCGTACGCCGTACACGTTTCACCGCCAATTTCGTTCCCTCGAAACGCACGCGGAATTGTAACCGTGAACCTTATCCGTTTCTACTGTGTATGTTACTACTGTGTATGTATGTATGTACGTTTCTATGTATGTATGGATGTATGGTTGTAGTCGAAGCGTGTTAGCGCAAATTCGTTTACCAGCTTATGTAAGCGTAAATTTTTCTTTTAAAGTGAACACTATATATATATATATATATATATATATATATATATATATATAATAGTGTGCATAGATATATACATACATATATACATATATACATGTGTATATATATTTTTTAGTATATAACTCTTTGAATCTTTTTTCCTACTCGACTTTTTCTCTTATTCCTTTCAACCCTTAGAAGAGAGAGAGAGAGAGAGAGAGAGAGAGAGAGAGAGAGAGAGAGAGAGAGAGAGAGAGAGAGAGAGAGAGAGAGAGAGAGAGAGAGTAGTATCGTCCCTTTTCGAAAAGTTCATAAATCAAGGTACTAAGCGAATCAGAGTATGTTTGTATGTATATATGTACGTATGTACGTATGTATGTATGTGTGTGTATATATATATATATATACCTGCACATTTTACAAGGTTTAATCAAGTCTGGTATAAAAGATTCCATATCATGTTCAACGCTCTTATATATACATACGTTTATATACAGGGTGGATCCTTTTGACAGAGTAATTTTACAATCGTAAAGATATCTATCTATCTATGTATATATATATATATATATATATATATATATATATATATATATATATAGTTACGTGCGAACGATACGATATAATATATCTTATCTTCGAATGTACTTATTAAGTTACATGTCTATTTTATAAAATCGAATTCGATATATACACACATACATATAAATAGAATTCGAAATCCAACATATACATACACACACACACACACACACACACACACACACATGTATGTACGTTTCTTTTAAAAAGAATATAAGTATAAAGTTTTATTATCGATGTCGATAGTTAATGATTCACCCGTTAGTTAAAGGTACACAGTTAACACGGTCGAGTTGTCGTGGCCATTAAGACGACACGGCTCGTTAAATTCAAACAGATTAACTTCATTATTTTTTAAAGTAGGACCTACGAGATCGCTCCTACTCGAACCGATCCGAGACTCTTCGATCTTGTTTTTCGCACGTTCTTCGAGTAAAACATACAAGCCTTAATTTGTTGGAGAATGACTCGAGTCAAAAAGAAACGAAATAAGAAAAAAAAATTAAGGACAGAAGAAGAGAAAGAGAAGAAGAATAAGGTGGTAACAGAAAAAGAAAATAAGAAAGAAAATAAGAATAAGATATTAAGAGAAAGAGAGAGAAAGAGAGAAAATAAGAATAAGATAGTAAAAGAAAGAGAGAGAGAGAGAAAAAGAATAAGAATAAGATATTAATAAAAAGACAGAGAAAGATAGAAAATAAGAATAAAATAGTAAGAGAGAGAGAGAGAGGAGAGAATAAAAGAGAGAGAATGAAAGAGAGAGAAAGAGAGAGAGAGAGAGAGAGAAATCAAGGATCGCCAACTCGAGAGAGTATTTTAAGCGGTGCCAATTACAACGTCGAGCGCGTTCTCGTAAATATTTCCACGGGATGTTCGATAGGATCTGGGAACATCCTGTCCCCGAGGGAATTTGGTTGGTCCAAAGTGTTTGTGTCAGCAACATATAAAGAGAGAGAGAGAGAGAGAGAGAGAGAGAGATCGTCTCGGAGCGATATTTCTCAGTATAAAGTTACTTCCGAGGCCATCGTCGTATCCTCATCGCGTTGTCCTGTTGGAAGACTTTGGTCCTTGGCGTGCAAAGCAAATCTGCTGTCCTCTTAAACACATACATACATACGTATGTGTATATATATATACATGTTAGGTTCTCTTCTTCTTCTTCTTCTTTGTATGTGTGTTCGTGTTTCCTTCATCTTCTTGTATGTGTTCGTGTTTTCTCTCCTTCCTCTTCTTCTTCTTCTTCTTCTTCTTAGTGTATGTATTTATATATGTGTATGAGTAAGTGAGACTATATGTTTGTAATGTTTCCTTTTTCTTTTTCGTAAATGTGTGAGTATGTAGTTCGCGTGTATAAGTGTATGGGTACATCTATCTCATTTTTTCTTTTACTTTATCTTTATCTTCTTCTCCTTTTCTTCTTTTTTTTTCTTTTCTTGTTGCACACCGTGTGGAGTTGGCGATATCATCGGACGATCGGTATTATGTACACGACGCCTCTCCTCGAAACTGCGGGACGTCCCCGTTGTCTTTGTCCCTTACCGTAGCACGCGAAACACGTTGAGATGGCCCGTAAATATATTGCGAAGCAAAACTTGCGCGCACCCTCTTCCTCTCTCATTTTCTTTTTTCTTTATTTTTTTTTTTTTCGATCGTTCGTTCGTTCGTTCGCTGGTTCGTTGGTTGGTTGGTTGGTTGGTTGGTTTGTTAGTTGGTTGGTTTGTTAGTTGGTTGGTTCGTTTACAATCTTTTTTTTTTTATTTTTAATTTGTTTTTTTCCTCCTATTTATTTCCTTGTTTTATTTATTTATTTATTTATTTTTTAACAGGCACTTCTCTATTTCGATAAATCGATAAATCCTAAGTGTAAAAGAACGCGGGATTGATTTTTACTTTTTCTTTTTCTTTTTTTTTTTTGTATTTATCCCTCTTTTTTTTCTATTTCAAAAGTGAGCTAACGCGAAGAGAGAAATGTAAATATCAATTTTCGTTCGGCGCGCGAGCGAATCGTTTGTTTGCTCGTTTGTTTTGCTTTTTTCTTTTTTCATTTATTTCCTCTTCCCTTTCTCTCTTCTCTTTTTTATTTTAATTTTCAGATCGCGAATTATTAATCCGATTAACGATTAATATTTGATATTAGTAAATTTTTATAAAGGGTTTCGTTGTTTAACTTGGATTGATAACGTGATAAATTGTTTCTTCTTTCATTCTCTCTCTCTCTCTCTCTCTTTTACTCTGTCGAATTTAACACCGTGGTTCGTAACAGCAATGTGTTGTACGAGTATCGATCGATCGAATCGGCTGGATCGACTTATCTATCTATCTATCTATCTATCTATCTATCTATCTATCTATCGATTGATCGATTAATCAATCGATCGATCGACCGATCGATCGAATTTGCAATTAGCAGGAGAAACCGTGGTACATAGTCGTTCTAACGTAGGTATATACGTTACGTAGACGATGGTTATGTAAAATCGAAGGGCAAAGTGTTGGTGGACAGGCGGTTCGTACGGTGACCAGGTGTTACACCCTTCGTTATTATTTTCGATGCTGTTACCAACGTAAGTACGGGCTAATAAATATAGCGTTCTATTGGGAAACTTGCAATTAGTTGAACTCTCGTTTTCGAAATCTACTTTTCTCTTTCCGGGTTTTTTAAATTATCGTTATTTTTATTTTTACTTGTTATATAGGATATCTTGGTTCTCGTATTTATCGAGAAATTTTGTCGACGTATTTTATAAGCATAACTGACTGAAAAATATTGTGTGTGTGTATATATATATATATATATATATATATATATATATATATATATATATGTTTTTTTATCAATGTTATACATGTATATATATATATTTTTTTTCCTTTTTAATATATTTTTTTTAAAGTTAATATATATTAGAAAAATTTTATAAACATTAAATTTTTTATACACATTGATTAATTTTATATACATGAAATTAATTAAATTTAATTAACATTAAATAATTTTATATAGATTAAATCTTTTATATAGAGTAATCGATCTAATATACGCATATCATGGTATCTAAACAATTTTGAAATAGCAATCTATTACTTTATCAACTTTTTCCGATTTCTTTTAATATAGAATTTGCGACAATACGATACGACACACTTGTATTTCCCACGTATCTTAACGATCAATAATATTTAAAGAACAGTTTTCTTTTCTTTCCTTTTTATACAAAAATATCAACAATTTTACATATAATAATCAAATCAAGTTGTACAAGTAAATTCTCAATTTCTCCTCGATGAATAATATTTAGAACAAAATTTATTTTACACGAACACGAATACACACGTTTGTATATATAGATGTATCCAATTTTTTTTTGTATATATAACAATCAATAAAGCATCTGAATAATTTCAATATATCAAGCTTTCTCCCGCTCTTTCTTACAAAAAGAAAAAAAATAAAATAAAATACAAAAAAAGAAAAAGAAAAAGAAAAAAGAAAACTTATAAGGAGAACTTTATATCCGTTAACGCAAAAATCTTTCATTTATACAATAATAAACATTAAAAAAATTAAATAAATTTCATTTCTACAAGATAACAATAAATTTTCGTAACAATCTTATACGATTTTAAACACGATCTTGAATCTTCAAATTTTTACAAGTCTCTCATTGCATTGTTCCTAACTATTGTCATACATACATACATACATACATACATACATACATACATACAGTATATAAACACACATACACACACACATACACACACACACATACATACATACATACATACATACATACATACATACATATAAGATTATGTTATATACAAAGTATATAAACACACATACATATGTATATACATATATATTCTAGGGAGATTTTTCGCACCACCGCAAAATAGTCGTCTAGGGATACCGAATTGCGGACGGGAATTGCGTAAAGGGGTAGACAGGGGGATGTGAATTTCGGTCAGGGGAAGAAACTCGTAAGGAATGAATCGTGACGGGTATCGTTTCTACGTGAGATCCACCAGAAGCATTCGTGCGTCTCGATGAAGTCTCTTCGTGTGTCTCTCTTTCTGCGTTATTTGTGTTTGTGTCCTTCCTTTCTCTCTATCTCTCTTTCTCTATCTCTTTACTCTCTTACTCTCTTATTCTAACACACTCTCTGATCTCACGAGGAAGAAATCCTGTGTTCCTTGCCTGGCAGTCTTTCTTTCTACTCCATGAAAATCTCTCGTCACGAAAACACTTTAGTTCTTCCCCATGGGTACCATCATCCAACCCCCATACCACATTCTCTCGTTCCTGAGTCCTCTTTCTTTCTTTCTCTCTCTCTCTCTATCTCTCTCTCTCTCTCTTATTCTTTCTGCAATCCTCTCCACTGTCTCTCTCGTTTTCTATTTCGACGATCAAAAATTTCTTTTTATTCTCATTCTCATTCTCATTCTTATTCTTATATTTATTCTTATTCTTATTCCTATTCCCATATTTACTCTTATTCTTATTCTTCATTGTACTTCACTTTGCGATGCTTCATTGAACGGCAGAAGATCGTCTCGATTTCTTTTTTCGAGTTTCTTGTTTTTTTTGCTTCACGATCAAAGAAACAACGATCGAAGTAAGTAATTAACTAACTAACTAAGTAAGTAAGTAAATAAGAAAGTAAAAGGAAGAATGTTACGTCACTATCGAACGTTACTGACACTAACGTAAGTAAATAATTACTTACTTAACTTACCTAAGTCAATTTAATCGGTCATTGACCTATTCGTAATTAGCCTTACGTAATTACCCTATGTTCGATAAATCGTTAATTGGCTTCCGAGCTTATCTTATTTTCTTTTTTTTTTTTTTTTCGATTGACGCCTTCTTCGAGTTACTCGATAATGAAAGGTTTTGTTTGTTAACTGTTCCTTCATTTGCACATTCACACTCGCTCGTCTGCAACAGAGAGAAAGAGAAAGAGAGAACAACGTGTAATATCGTACTACTTGACATTTTCACTTTACTTGTCAGCGACATGAAGTTATTAATTAATTTCTAGACACCATTTTTTTTTCTACTTCTCTCTCTCTCTCTTTCTCTGTCTCTCTCGTTTTTTTTCTTGTTCTCTTTTCTATTGATTTTTTCTTTTTTTTTTTTTTTTTCATTCGCATTCTCCCTTTCACTCCCGAGTCTTTCATTCGTAAGCACGAATGCACGTGCAAACGATAAAACTCTACGCTCGATTCCTCTCGGAATCTTGCCAGCCGGTATTACGCCTCAACGATTTAACGCAAAGTTGCAGTTTCCGTATAGGATTCTCTCTCTCTCTCTCTCTCTTTCTCTCTCTCTATCTCTCTCTATCTTTATCTCTCTCTCTCTCGTTCTTTCTCTACAAGTTTAAAGTGGATTACGGGATTCCGACATAGTTACTAATCTGTACTTATGCTAGTATTATCTGTTCAAGCTTTTTACTCATCGAGACGAATATCAAATAGGTTTATTATTATAACAAAACAATGGTTTGTACAAAAATATTCGTCTTTCTTTTTGTTTTCTTTTATTTTCGAAGAAATAATGAATAAAAAAGAGAAAGAAGAAAGTTTTTACTCTCTCTATCTCTCTCTATTTAGCTCTATTTCTGTTTGTCTATTTGTCAGTCTATTTGTCTGTCTATCTGTCTATCTCTCTTTTAACTATCATAAATATTTAATTATTGAAACGTGTCGAAATGGATGGAAATGTACTACTTAGGATGCATAAACGTAGGAGATACATCAATGATTTAGAAACGCGCTTGTACATTTATAATATATATATATATATATATATATGTTTGAGATATGTAGGTGTGTGTGTGAAATATATATGTGTGTTTAAAAACATATATATAGTATTTGAAATATATATATATACATACATATACATATATATGTTTGAAATGTATGTGTGTGTGTGTGTGTGTGTATGAAAATATTTTAAAATCGAGTTGAAGAGTCATACTCAAGTAAAGCTTATAAAAGGCCTTTTTCGAAACACATCAGCCACGTTTATCACCGTAGTTATATATAAATATTAATTCAAAGCGTTCGCTTATGATCGTTTAGGAAAACTTTTTGCGAAAGTTACACTCAGATTTCTGATATTTCTCTCTCTCTCTCTCTCTCTCTCTCCCTCTCTCTATTTCTCCTTTCTCTTGGCATCCCTCTCGCATTAGTTCTGAACAGGGATGAAGCTCCGGTGCACCTCGCTGCGAACCAATTACGAGGTATTCAAACGTGCACGAGCTAAAATCCCGGTCGAGTGATCCTTGAACCTCATCCACAGATGTGGATAATCGTGTAATCCCGCAGGAACGTGCGTGAGTGGGTGCCTCTTGGATCTATAATGTAGTAGTACGTTCTCTCGGTAGAATCAAGAGAGACAGACAGAGACAGACAGAGATAGACAAAGAGAGAGGAAAGAAGAGTAGAACGAAAAAATTATCTCTTTTCGTATTTTTGATTGTATATACAATCTATTTTTTTTACTATTCTTTTTTTTCTCTCTTTCTATCTTTCTTTCTTTCTTTCTCTCTCTCTCTCTCTCTTTGTCTGTCTATCTGTCTGTCTATTTCTCTTTCTCAGTCGTTTCACTGTTCTTCAATCTTCGTTCAGAAAATGAGTTTCGTTTTTTTTTTTTTTCTTTTTTCTTCCTATTATTTATTCATTATTTATCATTATTTATTTATCGAACGTATTAAGGAAAATTGAAAATAGTCTATTAATTTTCGTCGAACGCGTAAACAGCGATTAAACGAGATTTGATTTGAATTGGACGAAAATTAATTCGAGTTACTTCGAATTGCTTTTTCTTTTCTTTTTTTTTTTTAAGATACTGTTATTTTATTTGTTTGTTTTTCTTTCTTTAGTTTTGTATGTCGATTCTAGAAATGAAAAGTTAACATGTGGAACGTTATAATGGTGGGAGATCATTGCTGAGAAGCATTGAATTTGTTTATAACGTTATGGGGATCATCGGTGATCATGATCTATGTCAATATTAGTAGAAATGTTAATATTTCAATTCAATTTTATAATATCATAAATATCATGATTTATTATCATAAATTCATTTAATATTCAAATTTTAATAATTAGAATAAATCTTAATATTTATAAATTTTTCAATACTATCATCTTTACTGAATCTGTAATGTGTAATCTAAATCTATGTCAATATTAGTAGAAATGTTAATATTTCAATTCAATTTTATGGTATCATAAATATCATGAAATATTATCATAAATTCATTTAATATTCAAATTTTATTAATTGGAATAAATCTTAATATTTATAAATTTTTCAATACTATCGTCGTCACTGAATCTATGTAAATATTACTAGAAATGTTAATATTTAAATTCAATTTTATGATATCATAAATATCATAAAATATTATTATAAATTCATTTAATATTCATATTTTAATAATTAGAATAAATCTTAATATTTATAAATTTTTCAATACTATCATCTTTACTGAATCTGTAATGCGTAATCTAAATCTATGTCAATATTAGTAGAAATGTTAATATTTAAATTCAATTTTACGATATCATAACTATCATGAAATATTATTATAAATTCATTTAATATTCAAATTTTAATAATTAGAATAAATCTTAATATTTATAAATTTTTCAATACTATCGTCGTAACTGAATCTGTGTAAATATTACTAGAAATGTTAATATTTAAATTCAATTTTATGATATCATAAATATCATAAAATATTATCAAATTCATTTAATATTCATATTTTAATAATTAGAATAAATCTTAATATTTATAAATTTTTCAATACTATCATCTTTACTGAATCTGTAATCTGTAATCTGAATCTATGTCAATATTAGTAGAAATGTTAATATTTCAATTCAATTTTACGGTATCATAAATATCATGAAATATTATCATAAATTCATTTAATATTCAAATTTTATTAATTGGAATAAATCTTAATATTTATAAATTTTTCAATACTATCGTCGTCACTGAATCTATGTAAATATTACTAGAAATGTTAATATTTAAATTCAATTTTATGATATCATAAATATCATAAAATATTATTATAAATTCATTTAATATTCATATTTTAATAATTAGAATAAATCTTAATATTTATAAATTTTTCAATACTATCATCTTTACTGAATCTGTAATGTGTAATCTAAATCTATGTCAATATTAGTAGAAATGTTAATATTTAAATTCAATTTTATGATATCATAAATATCATGAAATATTATCATAAATTCATTTAATATTCAAATTTTAATAATTGGAATAAATCTTAATATTTATATATAAACTTTTTACATATAAATAATTACATATAAATTTTTCAGTACTATCATCGTTACTATAATAGTGTGAAGAGTGTCCCTCTCTCTTTCTCTTTCTTCTCCCAATAAGATAAATTTATTAATCATGATCATATACTTCGACTTTTCTATCGTATAAAATAATGTTTTAAAATAATAAATATCGCATATTAGCAGATTTATTGACGTGATGTAACAATATGCACGAGTTCTGTAATATTAGCGTGGTATTTAACGTGGTAAGCAGAAATTAAAAAAAAAAAATTGTTTTTTGTAAACGATGTTTTTTTATGATTTTTTTTTATGTGTTTTTATTTGAAGATGAATTTTATTCTAATTGACGATCTCCGTAAAAGCTAAGTGATGTTAAAAAAAGTAAGAAAAGCAATCTTCAATTACGATTAATGTGAAATCTTTTCGAAATAAAAAAAGTTAAGGTCGACTACTATCAATGAGAAAGTTTTTTTTTTAATTTATTTCCTTTTTTTTTTTTTTTTTTTTTTTTTAAAGAAAAGTTAAGCGACGTTCGAGCATAAACTTTATTAGAATAGTTTACTCGCGTAAAGTTGAGTTAAACGACGTTCAGTTACGATTAATGAGATAATTATAAAAAGAAAAAAAAATATGAAAAAAGAAAATAAGCTACGTTCAGTTACGATTAATGAGATACTTATAAAAAGAAAAAAAATATATAAGCGACATTCAAGTATGATTAATGAGAGATCCTTTTAAAATGAAAAAGTTAAGAGACGATCGACTACGATTGATAAAAGAGAAACCTGTTTATAATAAAAAAATTAAGAGACGATCGACTATGATTAATATTGAATGAGAAGTCCTTTTAAAATGAAAAAAGTTTCGAGAAATTTTTTATAAAAATAGAAAAGAAAAAAAGTAAATTAAAGAATATTCGAGAACGAGCTTTATGGTGGTTACTTACTACGAAATAATAATTTAAGCGACGTTCAATCACGATTAATGAGAATTATTTTGGAAATAAAAGAAGTCGAGCAATTTTCGAGCCTGAAATTTCTTCGGATGATCGAAGAAAAATACTTTTTTAATTAAGTTTGATTATAATTGATAAGAAATTTTTTTCAAGTGTAAGAAAAAGTTAAGCAATGTTCAATTAATAATTTATTTCAATTATTAATTATTATTAATAAGAAAATCTTTTTAAAAATAAATAGAAGAATTAAGCGAAGTTCAGCTACGATCGATTTTTTAACTTTTAATTTTTTTATTTTTTAATTTTTAAACAGGAATAAAAAAATTCAAGCGACGTTCAATTACGATTAATAAGAAAGCCTTTTTATAGAAAGGTTAAGCGAAATTCAGCTACGATCAATTTTTTAATTTTTTCTTCTTCATTTTTGAATTTTGAATTTTTAAATAGGAATAAAAAAACTCGTGCGACGTTTAACTACGATTAATAAGAAACCCTTTGAAAAGAAAAGAAGAAAAGAAAAGAAAAGAAAAGAAAAGAAAAGAAAAGAGTCAAGCGACTTTCAACGATTGATGAGAAATCCTTTCAAAATAAAATAAAAAAGAAAAGAAAAAAAAACAGAAAAAAAAAAGATTTTAAGCGACGTTCAACTATGATTAATAAGAAAACCATATATAAAAAAAAAAAAAAGAAAAAACAAGTTAAGCGACGTTCAAGCACGAACTTTATTCTTATTATAAGTGACTCGCGAGAAAAGTTAAGTTAAGTGACGTTCGACTAAGATTGATGAGGAACTCTCAAAAATAAAAATAAAACAAGAAGAAAAAAGAACGAGAACAAGAAAGGAAAAAGAAAGTTAAACGGCATTCGAGCACGAATTTCATTCGTTGGGGGTGCGACGCGAGGGTGGGAGGGGGTGGCTCGCGAGAAAAATAAATCTAAACGACGTTTAAACAACGATTAAATTAATCTTCGAATACATCTCGAAATACCGTATTATTAACAAAAAAAAGAAGACATTTATTAATAAAAAAAAAAAAGGAGAAACCTCCAACGTGTTACTATAATACTTTACATCGTAATACCGCTATTATCGTTTTTAACGTAATAAGAAAAACCGAGAAAAATAAAATTAAGCGATTCGTTATCAAGCACGAATTATTCTCGGATCGATGACCCGAAGAAAATTTAAACAAGGCCTATGATTAATGTTCGGACTGGTAACCTCGTGGAAAGTAAAATAAAAAAAAAAAAGAGAGAAAAGTTTACTAACGTGTATCCATAATCTCGCGTGTTCTTTCTCTATATTTTCTCTATCTCTCCATCTCTCTCTCTCTTTCTCTCTTTCTATCTCTTTCACACTCTCGCAGATTCAGAAAATGACGCACTGTTTATTTTTGTCCTATTTCTCCGACTTTTTTTTTTACATACACGCTTACTCATACATTTTCTCGCCTTTTTCTTTCTTACACATATGTACACACACACACAAATATATATATATATATATATATATATATATACACATATATATACATATACATACATAAACATAAGACATATGCGTGCACGTATGGCAATAGACATTTTCATTTTTGTTTTTCATTCTTTTTCTATCTCTCTCTCTCTTTCTCTCTATATATATCTCTCTTTCTATCTCTCTTTCTATTTCTCTCTCTCTCTCTCTCTCTCTCTTTCTTTCTTTCTTTCTTTCTTTTTCTCTTTTCTTTTGCATGTGCGCTTATCTGTCGCACGGCAGGCTTGACAACACTTCCCACCGTATGCAAATGATACAAATACAAGTATGTATGTATTTGTGTAGAAACCGAAGTGAGTAGGATAAGACGACAGTAATCTCTCTCTTTCTATCTTTCTCTCTCTCTCTCTATGTATATATACATTTATATTTTTCTCTCTTTCTATTCCTCGCCCTTCACAGAGCCTCTTTCAACTTGCGTTCTGTATATCGCTTCTACTCGAGAAGGTAAGATCTATTTCGAGCTCAGGTGTGGTCGTTTCTCTCGGTAAGCTGCTGACGATCCTCTCGCGAAAGCTTCTTTCAATTTACGATCGTTATACATATTATATATATATATATATGTGTGTGTGTGTGTGTATTTTTTCTATGATAATATACATAACTACGTTTGAAGCAATGGCTGTATTATAATTTATTGTAATATATTAATTTATTATAATTTTTCATTTGTTCAATTTGTTTTTATTCACTTTCTATACTGTTTTTTGTGTGTGGACTTTACATGTATGTTGTGTATGTGTGTGTGTTTATATAAAAGAAAATTTTATTTATATGTATACATATATATATTTTCTTTGTTATATATTTCTTATTTATTATATTATATTTGTTTTTTAATATTTCTTTACGAATATCTTCTTTTGTATAAATATAATTTAGGAATATACGTATCTTTTTTTCTATAAAAAATATTTTATTGAAATATTTTTGTCTTTTGTATAAATATTTTTTGTATAATCTTTTTTCTTTCTTTCTTTCTTTCTTTCTTTCTATATAAATATTGTTCAGAATTATTTTATATATGTATATTTATTTTTATATATATTTTTTATTATTTACATTATTTATATTATTATGTTATTTATATTATATTTACATTTTTAAATATTCTTCTTATATAATTTTATATCTTCTTTTATATAAATATTTTTTGGAAATACACACACACACACATTCTTTTCTATATAAACATTCTTATGAATTATTTTATATATATATATATATATATATTTATTTTTATATATCTTTTATTACTTACATTATTTATATTATTATGTTATTTATATTATATTTACATTTTTAAATATTCTTCTTATATAATTTTATATACCTTCTTTTATATAAATATTTTTTGGAAATATATATATATATATACACACATACACACACACATACACATTCTTTTCTATATAAACATTCTTATGAATTATTTTATATATATATATATTTTTATTTATATATATATCTTTTATTACTTACATTATTTACATTATTATGTTATTTATATTATATTTACATTTTTAAATATTCTTCCTATATAATTTTATATATCTTCTTTTATATAAATATTTTTTGGAAATATATATATTTATATTCTTTTCTATATAAACATTCTTATAAATTATTTTACACACACACACACGCACACATACATTTCTTACTCCTTTCTGTTCTTTTTTCTGCTTTCCCTTTTTTGTTCTCATTTCGTCAATATACGAAAGTGTCCAGGATAGTCTCGAGTGAGGTATATAATTTGCTTTTAACTCGTTACGATTCGAGTGAATTTCAATGGTTCCCCTATAGCTATATAGGTGCGGATAGCACTGGCAAGCTTTCTCTCTCTCTCTTTCTCTCCCTCTCTCTCTCTCTCTCTCTCTCTCTCTCTCTCTCTCTCTCTCTCGGGCATTAAGCCAGGTTTGAAATGCGACCTGTCGTAAACGTTAATTTGATACTGAACAACGGTTTTAGTCCTATCGCAGGCGAACAGACGACAATAATGATGCCTCGCAATGTGCGTCCCATTGTGTCTGTCTTTCTCTTTATAAGGGGACTAAAGACGAAACGATTTGCGTCTGTGTATTTCGTTAATATTCACGTAACAATGTTTGCGTATACAAACAGTATTGACGTAAGAAAGTAAATAGATATTATCCCTTTTGGTGAAAACATTCTTTAGAGTTATTCTTTTTATATAAATATTTTTTTTTTTTAGAAATCATCTTCTTTTTATTTCTTTCGATTTATTTAATCGTTCTTAATATTCTTTCATTTTTATTTAAATATTGTTCGGAGATATTTGTACTTTTTTTTTCTTTTTTTTGTTTTTTTTATCTTTCTCTCTCTCTCTCTCTCACTCTCTCTTTTTTTTTTGTGATATAATCAATCTTTAGAAATATTTTTTGAAGATGTTATTTAAATACTCTTCAGAGATATTTGGTTCTTAATATAATTATTATTTTTTTTTCTTTCTTTTGAAATACTTAAATATATGTTTTAGAAATATTTGTTCCTTTTTATTTGAATACTTTTCAGAAACAATTGTTTCTTAATTATAAATGTTTTTTTTTAAATAATTATCTTATAAATATTCTTTAGAAATATTTTATTCTCTTATAAGTAAACGTTACTTAGAAATATTTTTCTCTTTTTATTCGTAGATTCTTCAGTAATATTTTCATATTATATAAATATAAATGTTTATACAAAAACAAAAAAAGAATTTATATTTCTTTTTTTTTTTTTAATATTCTCTTTTCGTTCGTTTAACTTAATTTACAATTAATTTCCTTTCAATGAAAATTTAAATAAATATAAATCCCTTTTAATTGATTTAATTTAACTTAATTTAATTAGAAACTTTTTAGAAATACTTTTTGTTTTTATGAAACATCTTCCATATAAATATTCTTCAGAAATATTTTTTTTCTTTATATATATATACATATATAAATATTCTTTAGAAACGATTTTCTATCTTTTTAAAAATATCCTATAAAAACATTAAACAATGTTACAAACTTCGAATCGTTCGAATTAAAAAGGCCGAAGAAATACACAAAAAAAAATATATATATATAAATAAAAAAATAAATAAAAAAGAATGCAAAGCGAGAAAGCAAGAAATGAAAAAAGAAAAAGAAAGATCAAAAAAGAAAAAGAAACACCTCAAAGGAGTATTACGAAAAAAGATCGAAGTGGAATAAACTCGAGAGTGAAGTCGAATGGTTGTCAGACCGAAATACTCAACTCCTCGATCTTCACCGTCGAAAGGCATTGAGATTTTTTTCTAGATCGTTAAAAACCCCGTTGGAAGCGGCTCGAGTTTGTCGAGTGCGAACTAATTGAACTACCAACGTGTAAAAATAATGATAACGTTGAAGTATAGGATTTTTCATGGTTGTCCTTTCACGCCTGCTGTGTGTCCTCAATTATCGAACGTCGAGACTCCGACGTTACGAGTCTTTCTTCACGGTGATCAAAGACGAGATATTTAAGTATATAATCAATGGAACGAATCGTATAAATCGGATTAGAGATTAGAAATTACGAGTTTTTAATTATACGTTTACGTACATATAATAATCTTTGTAAGATAAATACTTATAGGTTTGAAGAATTAACGTGTACATTGATTTTGCAATTATATTTATATATATATTTTTTTTATTAATTAATTACATAATTTTAATTATATTTTTAATTTATTTAAATTAATTTATTATATTATATCATTTATAATTTAAATTATAAACAATGTAAATATGTTTTTTAATTAATTGATTAATTAAATAAATTTGTGCTAATATTAGTTCATGATTGAAAGAAAAAGAAATGTACATTATTAAAGAATTGTGTATGATATAAATTATTCATTGGTACTGATTCTGAATCTCTTTGTAATGAAATCGAAATGAAAGATATTGTCGACAAATTAATAATTATAATAAATTATTTATTAGTATTGGTTCGTGATCGAAGGAAAAGTGAGACATTGTTGAAACATTAATTTTAATAAATGATTTGTAATTAAAAGAAAAAGAAATAGATTCTATTAAACAAAATTAATTAACAATAAATTGTTTATTAGTATTGGTTTATGATTAAAAGAAAAAAAGAAAAAAGCGAAATATTATTAGAAAAATTAATTGTAATATATCATTCATCGATTAATCGATTTACAAAATAACTTTAAACGTTAAATGACTAAAATGTATGGGTAGCTCTAATGTCCACTTGTATTTTAATTATCGTAGAATTATCAGACGGATATAAATATTTCCCATAACTTACGGCTTATTTAGAATCAATATTCGATGCGGCATGATAATTCACGAGTTAGTATCGTTAATATCGATTTCGTATCGGTTTAATCGCTAGTGACAGTATGAGTAATCGATTAGACAACTTTCAAACTAACCTTAAATGTTAAATGTCTAGTCGTTAAGTCGATTTTCGAACTAACCGTAGATATTAAATGACTAGTCGATTAATCGATTTACAAACTAACCTTAAACGTTAAATGACTAGAACGTTGGGGAAGCTCGAACGTTTATTTGTATTTAAATTATCATAGAATTATCAGAGGGATATAAATATTTCCCATAACTTACGACTCATTTAGAATTAATATTCTATGCGGCACGATAATTTATTTAATTAATTATATCAATATAATTAATTTCGTATCGGTTTAATCGCTAGTGACAGTACGAGTAATCGATTAGTCAACTTTTAACCTAACGTTAAATATTAAATATCCAATCAATTTTCGAAGCTATCTTAGATATTAAATGATCGATCGATTACTCGATTTTCAAACTAACCTTAGATATTACACGACTACTCGATCAGTCCATTTTCAAACTGATCTTAAACGTTAAAGAACAACAATTTCGTTAAATGTTAAAACAAACTTAGATGTTAAAAACCAAAATACACGATAGACTCAAATATCTACTTGTATTTAAATTATCATAGAATCATCGAACTGATACAAATTTATATTTGTCTTTCTTTCTTTTTTTTTGCGTAACTTACGACTTTTTTTTCATAATTTAGAATCGATACTCGACACGATACAATAATTCGCGACTTAATACAAATAATATCGATTTATCGATTTTATCGATAATCGATATTACTTTACGATTTCGATTAATCGATACAATACAAATAATATCGATTTATCATTTGATCCGTAGTGACGGTACTACTACTCCGACCGATTGATTTCCAAATCACTCTTAGACGTTAAATGACAGAAATGCGTGGGTTTGCTCGGAAGGAGTATATCACGATAAGGGATTTAATATTTTCGTTTACGCGGCTCGTGCGATCGATATAAATGTAAATCAGTATATGCGACGTGCTCTGCGACAGCCTTTTCGATTCTTCCATCTAACATCGAAGGTGGTTAGAAAGGAAGGAAGGAAGGAAGGATGGATGAAAGATTGGAATGATGGAAGAAGTGGATGAATGAAAAGAGACAGGACGAGGTATAGCGTAGGTATAGTGCGTGTCCAAGTTGTATAGTAAATGTCGTTTCAACGAAGAGACGACGAGGACGACGTATAATAGAATCCGATTTATCGAGTCACGAAGAAGCTTTTCGTTTGATGATAAAAAGCGTCGTCGTCGTTCTTGTCGTTCTTGTCATTGTCGTCGTCGTCGTCGTTGTTGTTTTGTATTATCACGAAAATAATCGCGTGTCGGAGCCTATCGTAAATCGTTCGAATCGAATACATTGAGTCATCGATCCTTCCTCGTTATCGTCGACTTATTCGTTATCCTCGACTTCACTTTTGAGAAATACAAAAGGTTAACGACGAGTGACGTTCCTTATCATTTGGAGAATATCAATTGAATACCGATTGAATTTTAAACGTTATATGAAATTCATGGATTTGTATTGTGGATCTATAAATAATCGGATGTGATTGTATTCTTATTAATCTTGTTGGTCGATATCGAATTCGACGGTAATTGGTACTTAATATTTAATAGATAGTTATCTTGTCGGTCTAACAAATTTATTTATACGTCGTTGAGATCAGAGGAGACGATTGAGAGGGTTTGGGAGATTGGGTAAGGGTTAGAGTTGTGAAAAATATTTTTCTTTCTTTTTTTTTTATGATTTTTTTTTTTTTAATTGAGATCGGGGAATGGGAAGAGAAGGGAACGATCATAAGTTTTTTTATTTTATTTTTGTGACTGTTGTTGGTTTGAATCAATCAATCAATCAATCAATTAATTAATTAATTAATTAATTAATTAATAAGTATATTGAGATATATACTTTTTAGATGTTGATAAGAGAAAGTTTTGTTAGAGATAGTTAGGAAATATATTGAACAATTTTTATTCGATGAAATCGAAATTTATGAATCTAGTTATTATTGTGGATACATTGTTGATAATGTTTTTCAACAGTTTTACTTTTTTTTTTTTTTTTTAAATGTGTTTAAATTAAAATTTCAATCACCTTTGTTATAATATAATCGTAATTCAGTGTAATTTAGTATTTATTTACTGTAATTTAGTATTATTAATCGTCTTTAGTGTTATATTGGTTAATTAATTTAATTTTATTTTAATTTAATTAATTAATTAAAATTAAAATTACATAAAATTTAATTTAAATTTAAAGTTCTACACACACACATATAAATGAAATATTTTTGTTTGAAAAAATTTATCGATTTATTTATTACTGTTTATTAATTTATTTTTTTATTCACTGCTTATTTTTTTCGATATTTTTATTAATAATTTTTTTTTTATATCAAAATATATTATTTCACTCGTGTTATAATAATATAAACGTAATTTAACTACACACACAAATGAAATATTTTATTTGAAAATATTTATGAATTTATTTATTATTACTTATTATACTGTTTTTGAACATTTTTATTAATAACTTTTTTTTTAAACTCAAAATACTCTATCTTCAGTCACACTGATTATAATATAATCGTAATTTAGCTACACACACACACACACACACACACGTATATACATTCGAATTTAATCGACAGAGTGAAAAATAAAAAATTAATCTCCTTCCAAATCCATAATAATTAAAATTAAGTTAGATTTAATAATTGATCCTTGCACAATTGGAATATTTTAGCGATGCTTAATTACGAACATTATTTCGTACGATTCAATTTCATCGAATTAATTCTATTATTCTTGCCTTCGACTTCGACACTGATCCGTTTTCAATCACCTGCAAGTGATATTATTAATAATCTTTTTTTTTATTTTATTTCTATTTCCATTTTCACTTTTTTTTAATTTGATTTTTTTTTGCTTCTTTATGTCTTTCTTACCGCTACCAATGGGTTTCATTTATTTCAAACTGATAAGTCGCATTGATATAAACCAGAGAAATAATATCAACCTACCCTCACCGGAAGTCGTTAAATAAAAACAAGTCAAGCGTATAAACAAAGTAACGAAACGTAATAAACGTTATCTTATCTTCGAACGACTCAACGAGAAATCGTAACTATAATCCAAGATAGAACATTTTAATACAGCCTCTGCAAACGTGTATTGAGAAGTCGATGCGAATTATTCATTTTTCTTTTTATCTGTATTTTTCTACAAGAAAAATGAAAGTGATGGAATAAATAATTATTACTATCACGATACGTTGATTATTATATAGTAAACAGATAAAGAATGAATTTAAAAGATGTAGTAATAAAGATGGAGTTAGATATACATAGTGTACAAATAATTCCGATTATATTTTAAGCGTTTCTCAAAGGTTAATAATATCTAGAAAATTTTTTGTTCTTTTTGTTATAGTAAATATATTTGTGTTTAATAAAAAGAAAAATTTGTATGTATAAATTGTTTGTTTGTTATGTAGATTGTAATAATTGATCGAGCATACGTATAACGTAACGTTCAAATGATTTTGATGCGTCAATTTGTATTTTAGACGTTTCTCACTAAGTTAATGATATTTTGAATTTTTTTATTTTATTTTATTTTTTTAATATAATATATCAAATTTTACATGGATATATCAATCTAATCTTTTATTAATTTACTCTGTGTATATATATATATATATATATATATATATATATATCTTGCAAGGATATTATAGGAGCTAATTATATTTTGTTAAATTAATCTTGTTTTTAATTTTTACTTTTTTAAATACTATTTTCATGTTCCTCAAAGATCAATAATATTTAAGAAGAAAATGTGTGTGTGTGTATCAAAGTTTTTATATACATTAATCAATATATATATATATATATATATATATATATATATATATATATATATATATATATATATATATTATTTTACAAATAATTATTTGAATTATATAATAACTATATATACGATATTCAAATAATTTTACAATAATATAACAAATATTTAAATAATTTCAATTGATCGATTTATATTTTCGACATTTCTCAAAAATAGTCGACAAACTTAAAAGAAACATTTTTTTTCCTTTTCTATCTTATTACAAGCCTATCGAAGATCTTGCGATAATATAATACGATATTAAAAAATTAACGAAACTTAATAAACCTTATATTATCTATAAACCAGTCAATGAAAAATCGAACTTTAATCAAGAGTAGACTATTTTATACCTATAGGCTATTTTATAGCTACCATAGACTATTTTATAACTGTACGTGGATCGATTCAATTCAATTACGATTTATTTACTCTTCTTATGTTCTCCCTCTCGTTTCTTCATCCCCTATGTATAAGAAAAACGAAAATGATCGAATAAACGATTGTCATCGTCACTGTAACTCGTATTCCTTATAAATATCATATTACTTATTTTTACGATCTATCGTAATAAATAGATCAATAATAAAAGATCTAATACTACGATTGAACTACACACACACACACACACACACACACATATACACACACGAATATAAAAATCTAGATCAAATTAACATAAACATACGAGTACACATAAAGAAATTAATTTCAATGTAATTTCAGTGTAATCAACCTTGTCCCTATATCAACTTTATTCTTAATTATCTTTCCTTTTTTAATCTTCCTTTATTTTTTTTTTCAAATTCTTTTTTCTTCTTTTTTTCTTTGTTCCACGAGAGTGGTAGAGACGTGAATGGAAAGGTGGACTTTATGGTAGGATAGACAACAAATGGAATAGGCCATACCGAATGAATATCTCGCGGACGAGTGCCACGGCGAGTTATTGCGTCGCGGTAATTAAATTGCGAAGCCGAGTGGGCCGCATTCGCGAAACGTCGAATTAAATTAATCGCGTCGGTGTTTTCTGTGTGTATACGTGTATGTGTTACGTAGATATGTGTACGTATACGTGTACGTATACGTAAACGTAGATACATATAAATGTACGTCTATCTACTATATGCGTTCTTTTGTACGTATACGTATACGTGTACTTACGTACGTACGTACGAACATGTTTGTGTTTTGTGTGTGTGTGTGTTTGTATTCGTCGTTACGCTGGTCGTTCCTCCTCATACTTCGTATAACGTCCGTTCTTGAATAAATTCGTGCGTGCGACGAGACCCGAATTAGTTTCCACGAGGACCGTCACGCGTTTTCGTTTAAAACGAAAACCCACCCTTTAGCCAACCTCATGTGCTTTTTTATTTGTATATTTTGTTATTTTGTTATTTTTCTTTTTCTTCTTCTTTCTTTTTCTTTTTTTAATGGTGATATCAAGAGATTAGGGCGATATCAAAGACCAGGATGCTACGCGTTCAACATCATCCATTGCATATTAATCGTCTAAGTTAAGGTAAGGTTACGGTATCTGGTTCTGATATCGTTCGATGATATCCTCACGTTCGAAAAAAAAAGAAAAGAAAAGAAAAGAAAAAGTAAAGGAATAGAAGAGAAGAGAGTATATTCAATCGTTATAAAAATTTTATTTTAACAATAGAAAAATCTTTTCTCGTTTATATTCGTAAACATAATTATCTATGGATTGAAAAAGATAAAGATAGAAATGAAGAGAAGAACGAACGAAGAAAGAAAAGAAAGAGAACACATATTCGATCGTTATAAAAATTTTATTTTGATAATACAAAAATCTTTTCTCGTTTATATTCGTAAACATAATTATCTATGGATTGAAAAAGATAAAGATAGAAATGAAGAGAAGAACGAACGAAGAAAGAAAAGAAAGAGAATACATATTCGATCGTTATAAAAATTTTATTTTGACAATAGAAAAATCTTTTCTAGTTTATAATCGAAACTATAATTACCTAAGGATTTAAAAAGAAAAAAACAAAAAGACTAAAAAAAGAAAAGAAGAAGAAAACAAAAACAAACAAACAAAAATAGAAGAGAAGAGAGAAAAGGCATATTCAATCATTACAAAAATTTCATTTTTCCGAAAGAAAGATCTCCTCACATTTATATCCGTAACCATAATTATCTATGATTGAAAAAATGAAGAAACAAGAAGAAAGACTAAAAAAAAAAGAGAGAGAGAGAGAGAAGAGAAAAGACAATATCCAAGCATTATAAAAATACTTTGCCAAAAGAGAGATCTCCCCTCATTTATATTCGTAAGCATAATTATCTATGCTTGAAAAAATCAAAAAATAAAAAAAAAACAAAAAGAAAAATCCCCAAAAAAATAAAAAGAAACAGATTGAAAAAAAGGAAGGTAAAGGAAAGTAAAGAAGAAGGTAATCGATGATAGTTGTCGAGGTATCGACGGTTTAACCTCTTCTGAGGTTCTCTTTCTCACGAAAGAGAGAGAGATAGAAAGAGAGAAAGAGATAGATAGATAGATAGATAGATAGATAGATAGAGAGAGAGAGAAAGAGAGAGGGAGAAGGAGAAGGAGTGAGAAGGAGAGAGAAAGAGAGTGAGAACCGGATTCGTTGAGAGCAATCGATTGGCCTATGAGAAGAGAGGAAGGAGTTTTGCGTGGTATAGGTGGGGGAAGGGATGGGTGATAGTACGGGGATGGGTTGAAGTTGGATGGAGTGGGGGGTCTGAGAGAGATGGAAAGACAGATAGCAAGAGAGAGAGAGAGAGAGAGGAACGATAGATGAGACGTTTCTACGATACGTTCGACGCGTGCCCCGTGGGTCTCCTAGTGCAATAAAACACGTATCGACGCGTTCCAATGGCGCGATCGCATTTATCTCGGTGCAATTAGGCGAAGTGCTGCAACCAGTCGCAGGTTGATACTTGGATAACAAAAAGAAAACAGAAAGAGAGAGAGAGAGAAGAAATAGTATCGTTCGAAGGATTAGATATTTTATTTACGTTTACATGTCACTCTACTCGAGATATTACCGATCATCTAGATAATGATTATGCGTGTGTATGTATGTATGTATATATGTAGGTATGTATGTATGTATGTATATATGTATGTATGTAAAGGATAGAAAACTAATGTAATTGAAAGCAACCATGGAGAATATTTTCAAAGGCGTTTTTCGTATTCTCGTACGTTCGTTTATGTTCGTTCGTTCCAATCATGATTTCGCGTTGATAATAATAATAATAATAATAAGAAGAAGAAGAAGGAGAAGAAAAATATCGTCGATTATAAAAGTGATTATATATATATATTTTTTTTTGTTTTGGTAATGAAAAGATCTTGGAAATTGGATCGAGCTCGTTCGATTTAACGAATACAAATTATATCGCTGTTGCTGTGAAATATTTACATTCGTTTCTTTCCCCTCTTTCTTTCTTTCTTTCTTTCTTTCTTTTTGTTTCTCTTTCTCTCTTTATTTTGTTTGCCAAGCTAACCATAAGATCTTGAGATAACTTAATCTTTCAGAGTTGATCCTCGTTAACGCGTCAACAACCAGTTTCTCGATCTCGTTTTCTTCAATGATTATTCTAACTTAGTATTTACATTCGAGTTATTAAGAAAATAATGCTCGTTTCTACGTATTCACGGACGATTCCCGACTGAGACATTTATACTCGTGTTATATACTTGAGATAATGATCAAATGATCAATGATAATGATAATGAATAATTATAAGATATTGCAACTATTACGAAACAAATACGAGAGTACTTCGTTCGATTTATTCGAGAAAACATTTGTGCGTTGAGTTTTAGAAGCAAGTATGTATAATTTAAAAAAACAAAAAAGAAAAGAAAGAAAAGAAACATTAACGTGACATTTTTTAATTGATAAAATTTATTAATTTATCAATTGGTTAATTGATGAAATATATTAATATATATTGCAATATATGCTTTAAAGAATTTTTAATTCGAGTTTCGGTTTTACGATTTTATTACTCTCTACGTATGGTGTATTATAAGTCGTAATCGACGTCAGCTGATCGATTTGATCGAAATGTACGTAACTACCTGTCAAGCAAGAGAGAGAGAGAGAGAGAGAAAGAGAGAGGAAGAGGGAGAGAGATAGAGATAGTGACTGAAAGTCTTGTTATTGGAACTGCACGTGCGATCCATTTAGCCGGTTAGCTCGCACGTGACGCTTGCCATCTTTCGACTAAGCTAGCCAGACTCAACCCAGAAATGGAAGGTACGCGAAGCAGCTGTTGCAATTCCGATCTCTGACGAAATCTTTCTGGTTATTCTATCGAATGCATAAATCTACGGTGAGAAGGTTATTGTTGTTCTATGCTAAATAGAACAGAGAACGTTTACGATCGAAAGATAGATGCGTTTTTGTAAACTTTTTCAAAAGAAATGTAAGAATAATAGTATCAAAATGTGCGTGAGAGAAAGAGAAAAAAAATCATAGAGAAGTAAGTAATACTTACGTTAACATGAAAATTGATTTTATTTAAGTTCGTACGATACATATTTTTATGACCATTGTGTCCGATAATTTTTGTCAATTGATTATAATTGTATTATACGATTAAATTGGTATTAAATATGATGAATTGTATTGAAATGATTGAATACAATAATTGTATTAATTGTATATTTATGTTCATATATTTTCGTCATGTAATTGTAATTGATACTATTTGTGTTCTCTTTTTTTTGTATTTATTATGATCGATAGAGTATTATAATAATTTGGGTTTTATTTCTTCTTTCGTTTTCTTTTTCTTTTTTAAAATTTGCAGTTTAGCGCGTACTTGGTATAATGCGTCATGGCGTCGCTTTCTCACTTTCTCGCACACAAACATCCATATATATGCAAGGTTAATTTAAACCAGTTACATTAAGTTAGAATAATATTAGCACGGTTCGGTGTTTGTGATAGATTTATTTAGCTCTTCCTTAAAATTAACAAATCCTGACAAATCCTGACTTTTATCTTGCATCGATCGATAACAGTGACGTAAGAATACGTATATATAAAAAATAAAATCGTAAGATCATTCAGTGCATCGTATAAAGCGATGAAATAATCGATTAGATAAAAAAAAGGAAAGAAGAAGAGTTCTTTTACACGTCGCCGTGTATAACGGAACACCTTAGAATTAGTCTAACATTTAATTTATGGAATTAAAAATTTGTCACACACACACACACACATATATAATAATAATTTTATAATAATTTTATCCCCTATAATACAAATTATTTTCAAATATATATATATATATATATATGCATGCATGCACACACATACACACGATAATAATTCTCCCGTATAATAAATATAAATATTTCGTATAATACAAATTAATATATACATATATATATATACGATAATAATTTGTATTTCTAAATAGGGTTTAAACAAACGAGGAGGTTAAATTATTTGAAATTTCCCTCGGCGAATATCGACGTTCCTAACTCCCAGGTATTTTCGAAACACGGGAATTAACGCGCGGAATATTCACCGTAATCACGTTCGCAAACCCACGAAATGTCGTGTTCCTTTGACCACCACTACCATCACCATTCTAACTGCGCTTCCATCGCCATCGCTTACGCCATCGCAATCGCCATCGTAACCACTACTGTAACCATTACCCCAAGGGTGGTGGGTGGAAGGAAGGAGAGAGGTAGAGAACAATAATGCTCTTCATCGGCATTAATTTCATAACTTGGGACGAAAACGCGAAGCTTATTAGCTGTCGGCACGAAGAATGCTGCTAACCCCTTCCTCGTTTACCCTAACCTCCACCACACTCCTCCCAACCTCCCTGTTGTAACCCTAACCTCCACCTCTAACCAACACAGGATTCTCGTCTCGTGATATTTGCATAAAGCACGCGAATGGTTCGTAATTGAATCGAGCAGCCGATCCAAACCGAGGAATGGCACGAGTAGTCCATCCCTCCTATCTTCCAACAATCCTACCCCCACCCTCACCCTCTCATTCCTTGTGAAAATCATTCGGACGATATATCGTTAAACGAGATCTCAATAATTTATTCAATCTTAAATAGTAATAACGATAAATTTCGGGTTATTTAAATTCCACGATTATAAACACGAATGAAATCGTACTACGTTATTTGTTCTATTTACCCCTACCCACCCTCTCATCCTCCTTCCTTGCAGTTCTCTTTTTCGCGTCGCATCATCGCTTAAACACGCTATATCCGTTCTCTAATTTGCATTCGCGTTTTTTTTCCTTTCCTTTTCTTTTTTTTTTTATTCTTTCTTTCTTCTTCTTCTTCTTCTTTTTTTTTTTTTACAAACCTCGCATGAAACGAGACACGGTTAGTTTCGAAGAATAGTCGCTAGCTCGCAAATATATATATATATATTTTTTTTATTCCACTCGTATTGTAAAACGTTGGGAGAAAATGTTTTAAGGGGCAATGAGAAAAGATAAGAGAGGTGAGATTGTAGGGGTGGAATGGGGTGGCGTAGTAGGTAACCGATAAAAACGTAATTGCTGGCGCATTCAACGATCGAGTAAATTTATTTTACGCCGTTAGCATCGTAACAGAGTTTTCTCGATTAATTCCGAGCACCCCGTTTTCTTTCTTTTTTCTTTTTTTGACCTTCCATCTGTTCTTTTTCTTTTTTATTCTTGTTTCTTCTTTCTTGTATTTTTTTTTTCTTTCTTATGCTCGACGAAAGACCGAAACATTCCGATCGAAAGTCGAGATTCGTAGGGGTTGTTTTACTCTTCGAATGGATTCTTGAATTCGAAACTTCTGATGCCTGCTACTCGATCTTCTCTTTCTTTTATTCTTTCGTTTCGTTTCTTTCTTTTCTTCTTCCTTCTTCTTCTTTACTCTCCTCCCTTTCTTTTTTTTCTTTCTTACTTTTTTTATCCTCTCTTTTTATTTCTATTTATTTTCTTCCCTGATCTTTCCTCCTGGGTCCGCGTCAAGCTTTCTTTTCCACACTCCAGCTTTCATCGGCTCCACCTCCGAGTTTTCTTTTTTTTTCTCTCTCTTTTTCTCTTTCTCTGTGCCTCTATCTCTGTCTCTTTCTCTCTCTCTCTCTCTCTCTCTCTCTTTGTAAAGGTATTGTAAGAAATTTGAAGCCGTCCGTCTAGCATCACGAATGAAAACGCTGAAAGCTTCTTGCAAACGAAATGTTTCTTGCGATCAAATTGCAGTGCCGCGCGTGGGATATCGACGTCATTCGAGAAAATTACGTCCTGCTGTTTCTTTTTTTTTTTTTTACTCTTCTTTTTATTTTTTTTTTATTTTATCAGAAAGTACACAGTCTCTTTTGGATATATAAAGTGTTCTTTCGATGAGATTGCAAGCGTTAGAAACCGTGTTAAGATTAGATCCGTCTTTTTTCTTTAATTCTTTTCTTCTCATTTATTTTTATTTATTTATTTATTTATTTATTTATTTATTTATTTACTTCTTCTTTTTAAGATCAGTCAGGTACGAAATAAAAATTGTTTCTAACAGCGTGAAGAGTGGATTTAAAATATACAAAAAATATAAGAAAAAGAAACGTATTGTTTATGGGACACACAAGTTTCAAAATAAATCATAAAGTTCAATCGATAGTACAAACGCGTAACGCAATAATGCATGTACGCATGTGGTTTTAAAAATTAAAAATTAAAAAAAAAAGAAAGGAATAAAATAAAAAAATAATGTATATAATATATGATCCTGAATTTGTAATCGATCTTGTATCACTTCGTTACAAAGAGTTTTCCTATTACATGATTCAATTTTTTTTTTTTTTTGTAAACTTCGATCAAAGAAAGAAAATTTATTGTTTCATATTATCACATAAATCACCATGTATTTTCAAATACGCACATACGCATATTAAAGAGAATTATTTGAACGATCATCGTCCTCATCTTTCACGTGGAATGATATTGATTTGAAAAAGGAAAGAGAAAAGAAACAAAAAAAAATGAAAACAAATCGTTTTAATTTAAATAAAAGTAAATATATATATATATATATATATATATATAGAAATAAAAAAAAAAGCAAATAATTTTATATAAATAATCCGAATAATAATACGAAAAAGAAGCAATTAATTAAAAAATAATTAAAAACAATTACAAAAAAAAAGAAAAAAGAAAAAAAAAAGAAACAAATCGAATGATGGTTGATTTTCTAAAAGGATGAGATTAATTAACGATCGAATCACAATTAATTCTCATTAGTGAATTAAACCTTTTGCAAAGTTAATTATCGCATGTTTAATTTTTTTTCTTTTTGTATTCTCTCTCTCTCTCTTTCTATGAGATGTACGAGAAATGTACGACGAAATGGGAATGGGATATAGAAAAGGCGAGAAAGAAATTATGGAAAATTTCGTTCGCTGATTTTTCACGAACTGTGCGAGCTTTTTTATTTCTTTTTATTTTTCTTCTTTATTTCTTTTCTTTTTTTTTTTTCATTCGTAGAAAGGTTAAAGTCGACGATGCGCTTATGTGCGCAATGTGCGTGTTCTGTTGAAGCGAAAAGCGAATGAATAATGAAACTGCTCGAAAGTACATAATATAAAAGTAACGAAGAGAGAACAGAGAAAACAGGGCATGTAGATGACTGGATTCGTGAAATTCACTGAACTTTGTGAGTAGATCGTGCAAAATTTTCTTAAAGTATATATACATACATTTACATATCTATATGTATATATACATACACACACGTATGTATATACGTACGTACGTACGTAAGTGTATATATATGTATATACACGTACGTATGTAATGTATATATGTACGTATATATATATATATTTCTTTGTGTGAACGTATGCACGTACGTACAAATGTATGTATGTATATATGTATGTATGAATGTGTGTGAATAGATGTAGTATATGCGAAGGAAAAATGTTACCACGTATAAACGACCGACATCGTTTTACGAAGGAAAACTACTTACTTTCTGAGTTTCGAAAGTTCGCTGATCGTTTATTCCGTTAGTTGAAACGTTCAAACGATATTAGATCTTTTCTACCAAAACATTTATATGGAAAGGGAAAGAAAGATAAACGAAAAAAAAGAAATTCGTCAGAACGTATAAATAAATGATACGTTCGGTTACTATATTCCCTCTACGGAGTTTGGAACGGATAGATTTATTCGAATACATTCGTGAAGAAGAAGAAGAAGAAGAAGAAGAAATAAAAGGAAAAGGAATAAGAGAATTGAAAGAAGAGAAAAGAAAATTTGAAAAACAAAAAGAAGGAGAAGAAATAAAAGGAAAGAAAAAAAGAGAATTCAAAGAGGAGAAAAGAAAAGAAAGTGTTAAAAAAAAAACAGAAACAAGAAGTAATGAAGAAAGAAAAAAAGGATGAAAGAGAAAAAGTGAATCGATAGAAGATCAAAGAAAATTCAAAAACAAAGCAAAAAAGAAAAACAGGAATAGAGGAGAAGGAGAAAAATGAAGCGAAAATTTCATCGTAACGCTTTGACCTAAAAAGAGGTAAGTTCGTTAAAAACCAACAAAAAGAGATACAAGAAACGAAATCAAAAAGAAAGGAAATATTAAAAACAACAAAGAAAAAAAAGGAGAAAGAGAAGTCAGGGGTGGTTGAAAGTTTTATCGTAACGTTTTTTAATCGGTAAGCTCGTCGAGAACCGACAAACGAAAACTAAAAAGAATAAATGAAAAAAGAAAAAAAAAAGAGAGAAATCTTAAAATCAACAAAGAAAAAAAAAAGGAATAATGGTAATAAAAATCAAGAACAACGTTGTCAAACGAGTCGATTAAATCAAAAAAAAAAAAAAAAGAAAAAGGAAGAAAGAAAAAGGAGATAAAATTTCTTAGAAAAATAAACTATAAAGAGAATGATCAGCGTTGATAAAGAGGGGGTATTGGTGGGTCGTAGTTGGGAATAAGTTAAAGCTCACGCGCAATCTCGAGGAAGAAGAAGATGTCGTGGAAACAGAATTAACCTTCGCTTCGAATTTCCCCGAAGAGACAGACAAAACGTCATTTTCTCTATTCGTCTCTCTCTCTCTCTCTCTCTCTCTCTCTCTCTCTGTCTCTCTCTCTCTCTCTCTTTCTCTGTTGCTCTGTAGTTCGGTCTCATTTTCACTCGGCTCGACGTAGTCTCGTAAATTAGTTCCCAGTTAATCGGTTACGGCGTTAACATTGCGTGGTGGGAGTTAGTCGAGGTTGTGGAGGGGGTGGGGAGGGGGGAGGGGAAGAGGTAGCAGGAGGTTGTAGGGTTGCAAGAACGAGTCCTCCGCGAAAGGGATAATTTGCATTTTAATTGCACCATCCGAGCCTCCACTCTCTTCGAAGAGAGATAGAGAGAGAAAGAGAAATATATATATATATATAGAGAGAGAGAGAGAGAGAAATAGAGAGCGACCTGGCCACCCCCTTTTCATCCTCCTCCTTCTCCTCTCTACCCTTTCACACCCCTTCTCGTCTTCCACGTTGACACTAAAACGAGTTGGCGCGCATTGTGCTTACCCTTCTCTTCTTGCAAAAATAATGTTCCCATTAAAATTGAAAGTCATACTACTCACTTCTAGCTTTCTATCTCTCTCTCTCTCTCTCTTTTTGTATAAAATCCGTATGTATATATATATATATATATATATATATATATATATATATATATATATTGTGTGTGTGTGACAAAGAGAGATAGAGAGAGTTACAGAAAATTTTACTTGCTCGGCTCAAATCTTCTCCAACATTCTCTTCTCTTTTATTCTCTTTTCTTCTCTCTTTTTTATTTTTTTTTTCAATTTTTTTTTTCTTTCTTTTTTTTTCTTTATTTCTTTGCCCTACCTTTCTCTCTTTTTCCTTTATCCTTCTCTCTTCTTCTTCTTCTTCTTCTTCTTCTTCTTCTTCTTCTTCTTCTATTTCTACTCTTGACTTCTATCGATCGTAATTTAATTTACAACGATTCCGATAATGGCACTTTAAAGCCGAACCATCTTCTGACTCAATTTCGTCTAACGTCGTTGGTACGTCTAACACGTTCACTTGACAAAATTTACTTGGTAACCACCTTACGGATATACTTGTCTCGACGACCCTATTTCTTCTGTTTCTTTTTTTATACTTCTTCTTCTTCTTCTTTTTCTTCTTGTTTTCTTTTTTTTTTTTGATTTTTTGTTTCTTATTTCGTTTATTTTTTTCTTTCTCACTACTGACTCTATACAGAACAACGAAAGCTCTGTATCTTCTTTTTTTCTTCTTTCTTTTTCTATATCTTTTATCAGTAGGCACGGTGTTAACCAGATGAAGAATAACGACGGTCTTGTAAGTTGGATGGAGGTTGTTGGGTGGGGTAAGTTCGAGGGTGAGTAGGCGGTGAAAAATTTTCATAAGGGATCTTCATGAATTTTACTCACCGAATCTTATTTTACGTTCATGGCTCGTTATTATGCGATGCATAAATTTTGAGAATTCTTTTTCGACCCATGATGGTCGGTAGGTGGGTGGAGGGTGGGAGGTGGAGGGTAAAGGGAATAAGGGTTGAGGTTGGAGAGAAATTTTTTTTTTTTAAAAAACGATAGTTGAGATAATTACGAACGAAACTGTTAACGAAGAATTCATCTCTATTTCTCTCTCTCTCTCTCTCTCTCTCTCTCTCTCTCTCTCTCTCTCTCTCTCTCTTTTTCTTTTATTTGGTTACTTTTTCTTTTTATTTTCTTTCTTTCTTTCTTTCTCAGATCTGATTTAAAACGTAAAATGTAAAATGTTAAACGTAACGTGGCTCCTGACTGATCTTCTTCTCCAATGGCGAATTTTCTGTTTTTCTTTCTTGTTCTTTTTCTCTTTCCTTTTTCTTTTCTTTCTTTTTTTTTTTTCGATGTTCGTATCAGTTTGTATAATTAAAATCGAACGATGAGATAAAATGCATACTCGTCAAGTGCACCTACTTTGAATTTGTATTAATTATGTTTTAAAGAAAGAAAAAAAAATGAAAATATTCTACGCGAGTTGTTAGATTATTTAAGAAAATTTATAAAAGAGGAAAGAGAATCCATGATTTTGTTCGATTTACAAAATTTTAATTGCGAATTAGTCTTTAAAAAATGTTATCGTAAATTAAATTTTAAAAGATTTATCAATGATTCACGAATTGTTTTTATCTTTGTCGTTTTATATTTTTTTTTATTTATTATTTATTACTATTATCGTTTATTAAAAATTTTTCATTTCGATGAAATAGAAAAAAAAAATTTATCGTACGTGTGGGAAAACGAAAAGTAAAAATAGAAATAAGAAATTTACTCTGTCCCTGGAGTACGATTCTTTTTTTTTCTTTTTTCTTTTTCCTTTTCTTTCTTTCTTTTTTTTTTTTTAACAGAATGGTGCGTCACGCTGTGGTAGTTTTTACACGTAGCCCCGCAATTATCTCGTCTGCTTTCGAATATAAATGAAAAGTAAAAAAGTAATTAGATAATTTTCAAAAGAAATCCTTTCAAATTTCATTACGATTTATTTGCATCGAATATAAAAATATATATGTATATAGTAAATATATATATATATGTATCATAAAATATATTTATATATATATATTTTATATTATATTTATATTATTTTATATAAATATAGATTATATATATAAAATAATATATATATATATATTTATATAATATATAAATATATATTTTAATAAATATAATGTAAAATAATAAATTCTATAAATAAAATATAAAATAATATATATATATATAAATATATATATTATTTTATATATATTTTATATATATATATATATTTTTTTTTTTTCATAAAAATGCCAGATGTTATTGACCATTTGATTTCTTCGTTCAAAAAAAAAGAAATGTTTCTCTTTTTTTTTCCTTTTTAACGAAGATTTCTATTTTTATAACAAAAACAATTTTTCTTTTCTTACGTCATTAGTGATTGAATCCATATACCGCTACCATTAACGTTGTTCAATCAATCGAATATCAAAGTACTCAATAGTACTCAAAGTAGCGATGCATATTAAAATCATAGGTACTTACTTATTCAGTATCAATTTTCATTACAGAGATACTTCAAATGAATCGATATCAAATCGAGAATTGTTTACATTCGATCGAAATACACGTTTGATGATAGGTAATAAAAGTATCGATACTCTTTTAATAATTTTTAATAATAACGTTCGATACTATTGCTTATATATCGATATATACAAACAAACGAAGAAGGAGACTCTGTGAACTAATCAACAAAAATCTAAAAAATGAAAGATGAAAGAAGACAAAAGATTTATTTGGAAAATAAATAAAAAACTATTTATTTTTAAATTTTGATACAATTATCAAAGGGATATAAATATTTTTGATACTTGCTTTTGACACTTAGAGTTAATACTCGATACGATTATCACAAATTTTTAATTAGTATCAATAATATTGATTTAATATCGATCTGATAATTAACAATAATTATTCTTATAGTAATCAGTTTATCTTGACGATTGTATTCGATTGTATTCGATTGTATACGAATATAAAATATTGATTATAAAATCTTCAAAATTAAAATATTGGATATTTTTAAATATTGAATATAAAAAAAAATTTAATATGGATATTGAATATAAAATATTCAAAAAAGAAAGAAAGAAGTTCAAATCGATTAAGAAATAAACGTGAAAAGGATAATAATTTTTTTCTTTTTTCTTTTTTCGTTTTCTCTTTGTTTATTGGATTTTTTAATGTTTCTTTTATTACTATTATTTTTTTTTAGTTTCGTTCCGTTTTATTTCGTTTCGATTCGTTCTTTTTTTATTTTTATTTTTTTTTATTAATTTCAAGTCCCTACCATTTTTCTTCGTATACTCATAATGAAGCGGAAACGGAAACTTCTGCAGTGAAACTTGCGAAACGCAATGAAAGACAAATATTCTCTCGTGTTTAAAATCTTACAGAACTATCGAACGAATATAATTATTTTTAATACTTACCACTTAGAGTCGATACTCGATAGAGTATTATAATTTTTACATTACTATCGAATCAAGTTTATTTAATAATAATCAATTTTAATTACTAAATTAATTATCCTTAATTATCCTTAAAGTAATTAATTTATAATGACGATTTATATTCCTTAAAATGGATTAAGAAAGCAATATGAACCGGCTAATAATCTTTTTTTTTTCTTATTTTATCTTCATCTTGTTTATCTTATTTTTTTTTATTCTCGTTTTTTGTTTATTTCTTTTTGTTTTTTTTTTTAGTTTCGCTCAGTTTCGTTTTTCTTTTATTAATTTCAAGTCCTTACTATTCTTCTATAATTAATCTATAATAGAATTAATTACAAATAAATTCTCTGATTCTTCGATAATCAATAAATAAATTATCCTTAATTATCCTCAAAGTAATCAATTTATAATGACGATTTATATTCCTTAAAATGGATTAAGAAAGCAATATGAACCGGCTAATATTTTTTTTTTCTTTTTTTATCTTCCCCTTGTTTATCTTATTTTTTTTTTTTTATTCTCCTTTTGTCTTCATTTCTTTTTTTTTTTGTTTTTTAGTTTCACTCACTTTCCTTTCGTTTTGTTTTGTTTTGTTTTTCTTTTATTAATTTCAAGTCCCTACCATTCTTCTTCGTATACTCATAATGAAGCGGAAACGAAAACTTCCGCAGTGAAACTTTAGGGAGAAGGAAGTTTTAACGGTAGCTCTCTCGAAGTTTTCAAGCCGGATGTTCCTACGGTAACTTTTCTCCGGGCATAAAGTACTCCTCTCGTTCACGTCGTTGAACATTAATAAATTTCGGTATCCTGAGATCGATCTTACTCTAGTCGGTAGTGATGAAACAAATTATCGATGATCTGGATTATCGAAGGACGTAATCCTCTTCCACCGAAATCCAACATCCACAGAGAAAACTTTGATTTATTGATGATCGATCGATCCTATCGTATTCGTGTTCGTCTTGGTATCGTATTTAAAACGAGCAAAATGAAAGGGAATTAAATTGATCAATGGTTCGAACAAGGGAATAAATAATAAATACAACTTGTGTGTATTTTTACACGTATTTGCTTACACGATATTTATTTATTTATTTCTTTTTTATTTATTTATTAATTATATAAATAAATAAATATGTATATATATATAATTTTACAAACGATCGAATGTTCCCAAAGTATAAAATGAGAAGATTATTAATTCTAACGTAGAAATAATCTTTTTTTTTTATCTTTCTATATTTCTTTTTCTTTTTTTTCCCCATTTGGTTACTCTACAACGTTCATTAGTATGATTAAAATTATCAGTAACTACACATAAATGCATAGAATTTTTTTTTTTTTTTCCTTTCTTTTTTTTCTCCAGAGAGACCAATATTAAATTCAATACTCGTACGTTTTGACGTACCGGTACATATATACGTGTGCGTACGTACATACATACATACATACATACATACATACATACAACATGTATATACTATATATTACTTACACATTTACGGCTATAAAATAATATTAGATTTTATATATGGTAAATCGTAAAATATGAAGAGCAAGATCCCGTGAAAACTTTTTTCATATTTTTACACCCTTCAACAAGGTCTTTGACCCTTATTACCAAGGCATGTTCGTATTTTACACGGTAATATTTGTTCGCTTTCTAGCACGTTCACACGAACGTACACACACACACACACATCCACACGTGTGCATATATATATATACATATACATATACATATACACACGTACATATACACGCGTTTATGTCGATTCACTTCGTTTGCGAAGGAGTCACAGATTCCAGATTAGTTTTATGGTTAATATCCAGGTGCGACGTTCATTTTATGATACACTTATTCACAATTTCACTTAGGTGAAAATACGTACGTAACCTACGTAATATATGTTACGCACCAGTAGTAACCTATACGGATAGTAACTTTGTAAAATGACATTGAGGTTAGTTGAGGTTAGTTTATCTCACCGTTGTTGAATTTATCGTGGTCCCATTTCGTTGTCGTAACCGAACCCTCCACTCGTATATTTGAATTTCCAAATGATTTTCCAACTTTTCATCCGTATATATGTCAAACTCATATTTTCAAACGTTTTCAAATAGTATATATTCATGACTTCTTCATTTGGAATCTACAAAATTTCTTTGAAGAACTATCTTGAACTCTAACGATGAAATTAAATTTTAGCGATCTCTCAAAGAGATATCTTGATCATTTGTTCTATGAGAAGATATTAGAATTGATTAGTGATTATGGTGGATTAAATAATTCCAACGCAACTTTTTGAGAAACCTATGTTTCTATCGAAACAACCGCAGGAAAAGCAAATGAAGAAATGGTACAATTAGCAAGATATATCTAAAAAAATATAACAGAAAGAGAAGATGCTAAGTTGCATGTTTTTCTAGTCCGCTTAAAGAGAGTGATAAGAAAGATTGATATAGTAAAAATCGAATATACTTTGTACGATATAGTGAAATTTAATTAAAAAATAAACAAGCAATTTTAAAATCGGAGAAAGCTGAACTCGGTTCGTTCATTGAAGCGTCAAACAATATAGATAGATTTCTTCGATAAATTAGAAAATTAAAAAATGATATTCTTTTGATATATATCGTCTTGTGATTTCGTAATTTACGATTAGAAATTTTCAATCGATTTATTTGCCCATTTTTTTTCTTTTTTTTTTTTTTTTTAGAACAATGGCAAAAGGACCAAACACGAATGAGTCTTACGATGGAAACAATAGTGAAAAATAAATATTAATCTCAACGAAAATGATAATAGTGATATAGTGATATATCATCCAACTGACAAGAAAACGAACAAATCTCATAGATAATGATAGCGATGAAAATGATGCAGAAGAATTGTTTTAAAATTGATCATACCGTAGAAAATTATAGAAAAACAAGTTTTGATTTTTTTTTTTTTTGCAAAAGAATATATCGCTCAATGTCTGCAAACTTATATAAATGAAATATCATTATAATATATTACTTGATTCCAAAACTATACTATATGATATGACGCGAATCCTAGGAGTCCACGTTTTCGCAACAAAGTGCTTCTAAATTGCTGGTAGATAGGTAATTTCCGAGATGGTTTCGAGTGCAAAGGGTTAATATCCCTTGAATCGTACCCTAACAACAACAACAACAACAACAACAGCAACAAAAACAACAACAATAATAACGAAAAGAACAGTAACCGCAAATGAGGTAACTCAAATGGAAATCAAATGCAACCGTTACCCCAACATGCACACCATGGTACATTTCCACTACTGGTGCTACCCTTTCTCGATTTAACTAAACTGTCCCTGATATTACCAGAGTTCATCATTTCCTTATCCGAATTGGCGGTTGTCAAACCGTCAGAATATTTTTCCCTCGTAGTTTCCAAACTACCGCTTCTGGTTGTTTTTATCGACGTTACGGATGACCGTTTCTTAGGATTGAAATAAGAGGATACTCGTCTTATTTGATCTTTCCTTGGTGAATCTTGTCCGGAGGATGACGATCTACTTTCGTTCTTATCCTCAAGAGCATCAGACGTCGTTGTAGTAGTAACGCTGAGTTTCCTTGTCCTTTGACCTCTAACCGATTTGTCAGGTGAATCCGGCATCGTTTCGGTCGACGTAACGCTGCTCTGTTTTTTCAATTTCCTTTGAGCGTGTGGCGATATAGATTGTTTAATTAAAAGTTTGTCCTTCTTTATCGCACGTTTGTTCCGTCTGATTACGCTCGGCGTGTTCGGTAAACTAACGTTGTCATCATCCTGACGAGAACATTGAATCTGTTCGTCCTCAATATGTGAGTCACCATCGATGGAGGTTTGCGTTTGAGCTTGTACCTTGTTTTTAATCTGATCGTAATACATTCTGATGTTATGACAAACGTGACCGGTTGGTGCTGCTCCGCCCGGTACGAACGGTACGTTCTGATAAAGATTCTGATTCTGATTGTGCATATAACGCGTAGCGTTTATTCTTCGTAAGGTTTCAAGGTCATACGGCATAGAAGATGGTAACAACGTGTGAGGACTTGGTCTTTCGAAAGATGTCACTTGAAAGTCTTGCGCCGACGAAGGAAGACTTTTTTTAACGATCAGTTGATCGGTTGGAATCAACAAACGATTATTCTGATCAACGGCTGTCGTAATGTTTCCTTGCCTTCTGCGATATCTCTCGCTAGGTCGTAGTCCTCGAACAAAACTCGTTGGAGGTGGCAGAGGTGGTGGTGGTGGTGGTGGCGGTGGCGGAGGTGGGGGTGGTGGTTGCGGAGGAGGCAGTAACGACGATAACGGTGAACCCGGATAATTGTAATTCATATTGTTTTCACTTATTTGAACTGAAAGTGGTTTGGTTAATGGAGAATCTCGTTCGGGACACTCGAGACCGATTCGTTCGATATTCGTTCGTAGAAATGGATTCGTTAGAATTCTATAATCCAAAGTTGGTAACTGCGGAATCTCGGGTGTATTAACAGTTATCTCTGGTTCCTTACGAGGTATCTTTAAAGTCACGTTTAAATGCGATTTGTATGCCTTAGTCGTCGAATTGTCGACGTTATTGAAATTGTCCAATGTATTGTCGCTCTTGGTCGTTATCATCGTCTGTCCAATCTCGTTATTATTGTTGGTCCTTGTAATACTTTGATTGTCGCTCGTTAAATCCTGACAAGACATCGACTTGGTCAGTTGATTGATCGGTATCGATTTCATCACGGAGAGATTCTCCGTACTGAGGTAAGTTCTTTGTAAATCGTCCTTGCTCGTCTGAACGAAATTATTCCCATATGAGACAGCACCGTTAACGCAAACATCAACCGAACCCTTTCGTAGTCCTAACAATTGATTATTATTGTTACCACATATAACTGTGGATCCTGTTTTACCGCTACTCGAACTGTTACCAGTACCGAAGTAATAATTGTTACCGCAGACATTTGGTGAATCCTCGTCTAGTAATTTCTTTGGTTTCAATGTTGCCAACGGAGCGAAAAAATGTTTTCGCTTCTCCGCAACACCGTACGAATAAGTCTCTTCGGTATCTTTCTCTTCGTTCTCGACATTACGATCATTGATTACTCTTCTTTCATTGTCCTCCAAATTTTGTTCGATCGATTGTTCATCGATGTCATCATCCCAAACATTACTCGAATCAATCTCTTGTCTGGGAACGTACGAATGCGAGTCAATGTCAAACAATCTCGAAGGAAATTGTTTACCTTGAATTTCCATAGAATCCAAATGTCTCCTATCTCTTATCAGATTCGAACTGTTAACCATACTTTGGCCATTGTTGGTAACCAATTGAGAGGTCCTTCTTTCGAAATCCGTAACTCCTATATTTGAATTTGATATACCGGTGTAACTTGACAATTGCTTAGTTTCCGAAACTAACAAATTGTTTTGCCAACCGATTGGTGGAACGACCTGAATATCCGATAGATTATTATCGTTCATCGGATTTAATAACGGTGAATCCAGATTGCCAAGTGGTATCAATGGATCCGCGTAAAGGTTTGGACAAGGGAAAGGTATAACTGTTGATACGTTATTACCGGATATCGATGGATCGACGATCGTGTTTGGACACTCGAACGGACAATCTCCAAAATAATTCGGTTCTGTATAACCTTGACAAGACTCGTAGGTTCCTGGATAAAATGGTATATTGTCGTGAAGTTTTCTAATTGTATCGAACAACCTTACGTTCGGTTTTCTTTGATTTTCCTCGTTTGTGGTAATCGCAGTAGGCTCATATTTTCTATCCTTATCCTTTTTCAATTCCTCTTCCTCGTCTACCACCGATAGATCATCGAAATCAACGTGCAAACGGTGCAACAAATTATTATTGTTACCGTTCATCTTTTCCGTCGATATTTTTTGATTTTCCACGTTCTCTAATTGTTCCTCACGATCGCGTAAACGCGTCCTCCTTTCTTTTTCATCACTGGTTCCCATAGGTTCTTCCTCGTGCACGTTCTCATCGGAATAATCCGAATGCAGCTCCTCGTCGTCATCCTCTTCTGAGCGATCCTGAAACCCAATTAGTTTGTTATTACTTATTTTTCTTTATTAAAGTAATTATCCGAGAATGATTAAGATGTTGTAAGTAAATGTAACAAAAGAAAAAAGAATCGGGAGAAAAAGAAAATTCTATATAAAAGATGATCTGTTATTGTTGTTAGTATTATTATAATATATAAATATTATTATACAGGGTGTTCTTAAAAGATTTTAGATTATAGAGAATTAATAAATTAATAAATTAATAAATTATAATACTAATAAAATAAATAAATTAGTATTAATATATCAATATATTAATATTTAATACATTAATGTATATATTAATATATATAATATGTATATATTGATATATTAGTATTTAATACATTAATATATTAATACATTATAGAAAAGTAATAAATTATAGAGAATTCTATTATTATTATTATCATATTATTATTACATATTATTATTATACAAGGTGTTTTTAAAAAGAGATTCTAAATTATAGAAAATTAATAAATTAATAAATTATAGAGAATTAATATATTAATACATTATAGAAAATTAAATTATAATCAAAAATATAATGATATAAACATAATATATAAAAATGTTTGAAAAGAAGAGCAATTTAATCCTCCGGCTTTTCAATCACCGATCATCCCTTGTAATTCAAACCATATTAGCCTATTTACTATTTCTTTAATCTATTTAATCTTCTTTCTTCTTTTTTTCTTTTTAATTTTTACACAGAACGACTTTAGTTGGCCGTGAATACGCGAAAAAAATTCTATATAGGAATTTTATATAAATAATTTGTAATCGTTCGTGATACGTAAGAAAAAAGATTTTATTGAGAGTGACTTTAGTCTGTCTAGTGAGTATGTAGAAAAGATTTTAGTTTATATAAGACTTTAGTCGTCCGTGATACGTAAGAACAAGTTGAGAAGTGACTTTAGTCTACGTAGTATGCGAAAAAGATTTCGTGGCGAGTGACTTTAGTCGGCAAAAGGATCACTATAACGTTATAAAAGTTTCAAATGTTTTTTTAAAGTTCGTCGTATATCAAAAGCAAAAAATGTTCATCATTTCAAATTTTATAATTTCGAAAGATTTTATCGGATTCGCGCGTATACGATTATTATTATTTTAATAAACACCTTGTATATTTTATTAATAAGAAAAGAGATAAATTATGTATATAATATATATATATATATATATATATATGTATTATAATAATTTGTTTATATAAGAAAACTAATTGAGATAGGATAACATTAATTTATTTATTTAAAATTACTGTTTCAATAATTATCAATAATACTTTACTTATGTATCATAATAATTAATTTATCTGTATATTAAATACAATCTACCTATATATCAATCATATAAATAGATAAATATAAATTACAATCATATTGTAATACAATCCAACAAGACTGAAGCAACATATTACGAGTAAAATAAAAAGAAAAGATAATTTATATAATCACATATTTATATAATCTATAAATACAATAATTTCATATTCATAATACATTTATACGTAAAAATACAATAACACATTTTTTCAAAAAAATAATCAATCAATCAATCAATCAATCAATCAATCAATCAATCAATCAATAATTTAATTAAAACTCATTCGAAACGAACGAAAAAGCAAGCAAACAAGTAAACAAGCAAACAAACAAACAAACAAACAAAAAACGAAGAAAAAAAGAAAGAAAGAAAGAAAGAGAAATAATCTGCGAGAATCAGGACGATCGATTAAAGGAAAAGAAAAGAACAAAAATAGAATAAACAAAAAAAAAATAAATAAAAAAAGGATAACAAAATTATAAAAAGGAAAAGAGACGAAAAAAGAAAAAGAAAAGAAAAAAAGAAAACCAACCTCGGATTCGTCGCTTTCGGGTTGATTCTTTTGTCTCTTCAATATCTCCTCGAGCTTATCGTACTCGTCCCGTAGGCTCCATATCTCTCTTCGCAGCTGCTCGTTCTCCCTTCGCAATTTCTTTATATCGTTTTGACCTGAAATAAGAAGTACCAGCGAAAGGAAACGGTTTATCGTCTCGAACTCTATAGAAAATGAACAAAATGTTAGAAAGAGAAAGATACATAGATAAGATATATAGATACATAGAAAGAGAGAGAGAGAGAGAGAAAGAGAGAAAATGAAAGAAAGAAAGACAAAGAGAAAAAAAGAGATACAATTTTCTTCTAAGATTCATTTCTCTCTCTCTCTCTCTCTCTCTCTTTCTCTGTCACACACACATACATACATACACACTTTCTTTCTCTCTCTTTCACACTTCCTTTCTTTCTTTCTCTCTCTCTCTCTTTTTTCTACACTCTCTCTCTCACATTTTTTTCTTTCTCTTTCACACTTTCTTTCTATCTCTCTTTCTCCTTTCTCTTGCTTTCATTCTTTCACTAGGAAAATCACTTAATCACTGGCTTTAGTCGAGTCAGTAAGGGCTGCCTGGTACATCTATTGAATCGATCGATCATTGGTCAGCAAGGGAGAACAATCTCTGAGCTTTGAAGAGCTCCTTCTCCTTCTCTTTCTTCTTCTACTTCTCTTTCTCCTTCTCCTTCTCTATACTCTATACTAACTCTTCGTATTTCTCGGTTGGTCGGTCGTTCGTTCATTCTTTCGTTCTTTCGTTCTTTCGTTCGTTCGTTCGTTCGTTCGTTCGTTCGTTCGTTCGACTCACACGTGTCAAGGATCGAGTGATAAATCACCGCGGCTGCTGGACCTTCCAATTACTTAACTCAACGCGAAAACTAGTAAACTTCTCTCGTCGTAGCTCATCTAAAGATCGAATTTAATAAATCGAACGATTTCCTACACTCTACTCAACTTTTCTACGATCTTTTACCATCTACCATCTTACCTTTTTCTATTTTTAACAATCTCTAAGGTCGAAAATCGATACTTTTCGAATCGTGAAAAACGAGCGAGTGTCAACCGACCTCGAGTAGTCGATCGATTCGATTTATAGAATAGATATAGAATGGAATAGATAGATAGAAAAGATTGATTGATTGATTGATTTCATCTTTGGATAAATTTTTTTTCTTTTGTTTGTTTGTTTGTTTTTTTTTTTTTTTCATTTATTTTCTGCATTTATCGAAATACTGATACAATTTTGTAATATATATATATATATATATATATATATATATATTGTATTCAATATTATATTATAATAAAATGTTATATTATATAAAATATTTATTAATTTTAATGAAATATATTACGTTATATTAAATATTATTGATCAATTTTATAGTATAACTATTATAATTATTAAATAGTATCTTATTATACGATCGATCGTACGTATCGTGCAAGGGTCAAAAATAATTATAAAAATAAAAATAAAAAGAAAAAGAAAAAGAAAGAAAAGAAAATTCGCGTTAAAATTTATTCGCAAGGGAAGAAAAGAAAATAATTGAAGAGGAAAGGAAAAAAGATGAAAACATAAAACTTATGCGTCTGAACTAAAACGCGAGCTATGAAAAAACAAAAACAAAAAGAAAAGGGAAAACCAAAAGAAACCAATAGGAACGATTTAAAGTATATCGAAATGCATTTTAATTGAAAACATTTAATTTAATAGACGTATAAGAAGGAAAGAAGGGAAAAAAAATCGCGTGGAATAAATTCGTTGAGGAGAATTTGATTTATAGGAGGAAAGAAAAGAAAAATAAAAGAAAAAAAAAAATAGAAAGAAAAAGAAATGTAAAATCGATGAGAGGTATAGAAAATGTTTAAAGTAAAATACGAGCTTTACGAAATGCGATTGAAAATACATGGGAATGCATTTTAATTAAGAACATTTTATTTAATAGAATTATGAAAGGAAAATTAATGTGTTGAGAAAAATGAATTTCTCTCTCTCTCTCTCTCTCTCTCTCTCTCTCTCTCTTTCTCTCTCTTCTCTTTTTTTTTTATACTTAAGTTTTCCGTGACATTTTATGGGAATTAATTGGTGCGCAAGGTTTCTGCAACCGTATGAAATTAAATATGACGTATTAAGAAAACCGTGTAACTGCGAATCGTGTAAAACATAAAAAAAAATGTTGCGATAAAAAAGATCCTATATTTCGTTAATAATAAATTATAATTAATAATAATTCATAATAACAATAAAGTAAAACGTAACAAGAAAATCGTGTAACTGTAGATAATGAACGAAAAAAAAATATATATATATATAGTGTGTGTGTGTGTATGTATGTATATATACACATATATATATGTATGTATATGGACTCTATATTTTGTTATTATATAATTATATAATTTATATAATATTATAATATTATATAATTAATAATAATAATAATAATAATAATAATAATAATAATAATAATAATAATAATAAAATAAATAGTAGGTGAAAAAAAATATGTTTAAAAAAACCATGCAAGTAAACCTCGTTTACAAAAAACAAATATCACGCAAAACAGACTCGATATTTCGTTAATAATTAATAATAATTATTAACTGTAATAATTATGATAAAATGTGTTAAAAAAAAAAAAATCGTGTAACTGTGAATCGCATACAAAAAAAAAATAGAAGAAAAAGTATCGTGTAATAAGGAGATTTAATATTTCGAAATTAAAATCTCTCTCTCTCTCTCTCTCTCTCTCTCTCTCTCTCTCTCTCTAACTGTTTATCACAGAATCTCGTTCGATATCTTTCGCGTAGAGTTAATTCGACGAATAATTACGTTCAGGTTCTCGAATCGGGAATTTTATCCTTTTTTTTTTTTTATACGAATGTCGGTTGCACTCCTCTTCCATGTCCGTTATTACACGTTTGTGTGCGTGTACTCGAAATGCGATAACAGCCGACTAAAAACCGAACCGCGAGCGCGAGCATAACAAGAAAAGCCATGTGGTAAATCAGGATTAAAACGAAGCTTAGCGTGGCGCGAGATTTAAATAAATTAAATCCTTCCAGAGGTTCATAAATTCGGATTTCCCGCGCGAACACGAAGGCCCCATTCGGATCCTATTAAAGCTCGAACCATCCATCCTATCTTCGTTAGATCGACCTCTCTCTTTCTCTCATTCTCTCTCTCTCTCTTTCTCTTTCTCTCTTCTTGGTTTGTTCTTTTTTTCTTTTATATATATTTATATATATATATCTTCTTCTTCGGTTGTAATTTTGTTTCTTTTATATTTGTGTGTGTGTGTGTGTATATATATTATATATATAATACATATATATTACAAAAATATATATATATATATGCAAATATAAAAGAATATATATATTATACATATTTATATATATACACACATATATATGTATTTATATTTTATATATGTGTATATATATATATTACATATATATTACATATATATTACAAAAATATATATATATGCAAATATAAAAGAATATATATTATACATATTTATATATATATACACACATATATATGTATTTATATTTTATATATGTGTGTATATATATATTACATATATATTACATATATATTACAAAAATATATATATATATATGCAAATATAAAAGAATATATATATTATACATATTTATATATATACATACATATATATATTTATATTTTATGTGTGTGTGTGTGTGTGTGTGTATGAATCTTTCTTTCTCTCTCTCTTTCTCTTTCGTTTGTACTTTTTTGTTTTCTTTTATGATATCTCTATCTATCTTTCGCTCTTCTTCTTTATTTTCTCTTTCTATTTTTTGTTGTATTGATTGTACGAGGTTATATTAACGACACACATACATAAGAACGATGTCTAGACAATTTATTGTTTAATATGCTTCAATTTTAGTTCAGCGTTTCTCAATTCATTCTCAGCATTTCTCATTCATACTCTAATTTGTTTTCTTTTTTTGTAATTAGTAGCACTAAAGGACATTCTTATATTTTTGTGAATTAACACATCGAAAGCGTTAGAAACTTTTTTTACGAAGAAAGATTTGGAATATTTTTTTTTAAGAGATATAGGACAGAAACAAAAAATTAAAAAAAAAAATGGTCTTCGACAAGATTCGAATGAGAATATTCTTGTTAAATTTTTCGAAGATATAATGGCGACAGAGCATTGTCTCTTTTGAAAATGATCTACGAAGCAATATCATTACGTTTCTTCGGATTTGTTCTATCATATTTATGAATCAATTTAATTCGAACGAATTTATTTAACATACGTATGTAAAGAAAAATTGTATATATCATATTAAAATTATGTCATTGTTAATATTCAGTTCTTTGTAATTAACATTAAAAACAAATTTATTCGATTTTGATAGGTTATATGAAAGGTTGAGAAACACTGCTCCAAGATAATTTAATAGACTTTCTATAGATTCATAGTGGTTTGAATTGTCCTCAAGGATGGTTCTTATTTTCTATTGGTTATCTATCACAGTAATATTACTTTGGAGGGTTGTTCAACCCTGCATAGTAATTAATAGGTATATTAAACGTAGATCGTTAAAGAAAGATGGAGTGAGAGTTAAGAGGGAGGCTTCTTCGTTGAGAAGAGATATGAAAGATTATATGAACGAAACTTTATCTTATCTTCTTATTATTGATATTACAATCTGATTCATGTTTCAATAGAGAAGATGGAGTATTTAAAAAAAAGAAAGAAAAAAAAAATTCTTCAAACAATGACGGTCAATGACGGTCCAAATTTTGTTGAGAATTTTTTATTGTTTATAACAGTTTTTCTTTTATTTAATTATTTTTCTTTTTATTCACTTATTTTTTCAATCTTTAATTATTCTTATTCTTTTATTTATTTCTTTACTTACGTATTTATTGTCTTTAATTTTTTTATAATAATAATAATTGGAGGTTCTTTTCTGTCCGTATGATATTTTATTCCCGACTGAAATTCATCGATTAACTTCACGTAGGAGGGTTAAAAAAAAAAAAAGAATACAATTTTTTTGATCAAAAATTGCATGTTACAATCGATCGCTCAGGATATTTTCTTTTTAGCTTTTATTTTTTCATTTTTTTATATTGTCGAATGAAAATATTAAAAATGGCACTTCCAGCAAACGACTGATAAATTTTTTGTTTTCTTTTTCTTTCTGTTTTTAATATTGTTTATTTTTATTTTTTATTTATTTATTTATTTTTTTTTTTAATGCACCTCAGGGGCTATTTGATTTACATTTTTTTTTCTTGTTTTGTTTTAATTCTCCTTTTCCTTTTTTCTCTTTTTTTCTTGTTTTTTCATTTTTGATAATCCCCTCGGGGGATATTATCGGGACGGTATAAAAAATCGTACGAAACGTTTTAATTTCCTGGTCGTCGAAAAACAATTCTCGTAATACACATGCTGCTATATCGGACACATTGGAATTGATTTATTAAATGATTATATTATTTATAAAATTAATTACGTGCAAATAAGGATAGAGAAAAGAAGAACTAAAAATAGCGATTATGAAAATCATTTTTCCTTTCTTTTTTTTTTTTCGACGTCAAAATGTAACATAAATACATACATACATATATACATATATAGTTTCAGACGTTTTCATTGAGATTCGATAAACAATTAATATTTCTATTGGAACAGTTCGAAATGAAGTTATTGATACATAGATCGATTGATTTCCTCTCTCTTTCTTTCATTCGTTGATTTATTTATCTCTTTTCTATTTTAAAAGCCGTGATAGAACTTCGAAGAAAATTTTTTTCGACTGACCATCCAAAGAAAAAATAAAAAAACAAACAAACAAACAAACAAGCAATAATTTTGCCTTTGTAGAAAACTTATTAAGCCGATGATCGTTCATCGACTCGTGTTTTATCTTCTGTTCTTTTTGCTTTCGTTTCAATTTTTTTTTTTTTTTTTTTTTTCCTTTTAGATCATCTACATCACGTACAGCCTCGGGATAAGCAATAACATTCGTTTGTTTACATCTGACCGTCCTCGTATTAATTATTTGCTTGCTTGCTGACTTGCTTGTTTCGTTGCTTACTTGCTTGCTTTGCTTACTTGGTTAGTTGCTTGTCCTTCTCCGAGAAAGTAAAGGAAAATGATTCCGCATTTGATGCGGAAAAGGGACTGCGTGCGGAATGTTCTCGAAAGAAGTGCATAAACAGAGACGGCGTACATTAACTTGTGAGTTTGCATATTAAAATAGAAAGAACGACCGAGCCAGAGGCAAAAAGGTATATAAGAGAGGAAAGAGAGAGAAAAAGACGGACGGATAGAGAAACAGAAAGAGAGAGAAAGAGAAAAAGAGAGAGAGAGAGAGAGAGAGACAAAAAGAAAGAAAAAAATAATAAAAAAATATATATATAACAAAGAAAGTAAAGGTGAGAAAAAAAGCTTTGAACAAGAAGAAGATCACAGGTACGAATTCTCTCGAGGAGAAATTCGACTTTCGTGTTTTTCTCATAATCTCTCACGTATTCTCTCTCTCTCTCTCTCTCTCTCTCTCTCTCTCTCTCTTTCTTTCTTTCTTTCTTTCTCTCTTTCTCTCTCTTTTCTTTTGCGATGACGATGTTGATCAAAGATAAACTCCAGAGATGTATTTAGTTTCTCGACGCAACTTTGAATTCCTTTTCGAACTTATCATTTATCTTTCTTTTAAGTCTCACTGCATAAGAGTTACTCTTCTCAAACGAACACTCTCGAAAAAGTTAAAATTTTTTTTCTTCTTACTCTTCTTCTTCTTCTTCTTCTTCTATTTTCTCTCCCTTTCTCTCTCGTTATGATTTTCATGTACCGTCGTAAGCAGACTTTGAAGTAGAGACTCGTGATTACTTCGGGAAGGTTACGACAGAATTTTCTTTTTTCTTTTCTTTTTTTTCTTTATTGATTTTTTCCTTCCGTTGATTTTCCTTCTTTTCTCTCTCTCTCTCTCTTTTTTTTCTTTTTTCTTTAATGTACAATTCAATAACCATGCTCGTAATTTTTAAGCTTATTAAGACAGAGATCGATTCATCTTTCTCTCTCCGTCTCTCCGTCTTTCATTCTTTTTCTCATTCTTTCTCTTTTGCTCAGCTTTGTAACATTTTTATCGTAACATCGAGTTTTCATATTATTTCACATATTTCTATCATATTGCTTCATTTCAATAGACATTTGCCGATAATATATTTATATTTATTAATAATATATCTTATTGGAATTCTTATGAATATGTAATTAATAGTATTTAATAGTAAATTATAATAACGAACGTTATAAATTTATTAAATATTTAATAAGATGCGTTAATTGTAATATTTAATTATGGTACTTGATAATATACGTTTATGACGTACGTTTCTTTTCTTTTTCTTTTTGTTTTTTTTTTGTTTCTTTTCGTCAATCTTTATTTTTTCATTCATCATAATTGACCTCTAATAAAGCGTTAGAGGAAGATAGATAGATAGATACACAGATAGATACATAGATAGATGGATAGAGAGACAGAGAGAGAGAGAGAGAGAAACGAATTATGTTAGCACTTTGAGAGGAAGATCGAAGGTATTTCGTGATTAAACGAGAGGCAATACGCATTTGCGATGATTCATCATAGCTAGTCGATGACGATGATGATGACGATAACTACGACTACAAGGACGATGACTATGATGATGATGATGGTGATGATGATGATGATGATGATGATGATGATGATGATGATGATAAACAAATGGAGCACGGTAAAGTGGTAATACCCACAATGTTGGCAGTTAACCAGAACGACCATTTAAACGCACTTCGAACGGATGGAATGCAGTGGAAACGATAAAACCCGACAAGGGATGAAGTGGAATTGGTAGATCGAGGTTAGGGGAAGTGTTTTGGATCGGGCTATTTTTTTTTATTCGATACGCAATCTTTTCTTGAATTTGTCTTCAAACAAATCTCTGCAGTTTCTCATTTATATATATATATATATGTTATATTTATATTATTTATATTATATATATAGATTTATATATATATATATGTAATAATATATAAATCACAATGATGGTCGATCACAAATCGTTAGTATAATTAATTATTAAATGTAATTATTATAATTTTAATTTTTGTATTCTTTTTTTTCTTGGACAAAATTTTGTCGATCAAGAAAAAGAAATGAGGATGACTGGAAAGAAATCGGTAGTGTAAAATTTTGATAGGAAATATGTAGAGATGCACGCGCTTATACCTCGAGGAAGACGAGCCATTGGCATATTGCCGTTGATAGGCGGTTCATAGCGTTAATTACTAGTTCATTCGTAGTCCTCTGTAAGCTGGACACAGACGATAACCAAATGAGAGCGAGAGAGAGAGAGACAGAGACAGAGAGAGAGAGAGAGAGAGAGAGAAAGCCGGTGGATATAATCGAACGTGACACCGACGTCCATCCGTCCGTTGCCAACCGGCCAAAATTAGATCAAGTCAATATCCCATGTAGATTATCACTAACAGACTGCTCATCCTGCAGTGGTAGCCAAAATTGCCCGAAGTAGTTTGGCTGCTGCCGTTTATCCGAGCATATGCTCCGGAAGATACGGCAAATCGATGAATTTATTATCGATGAAAATTCGATCAAAATTAATAATAATAATGTATGTATGTATATATGTATGCATGTATGTATATATGTATGTATGTATGTATATATGTATGTATGTATATATGTATGTATGTACGTACGATCTTTTATATAATAAAATTAAGAATGATTTATTATTACCAAATAACCCCACTTCAAGTCAAAAAATAGAAACCGTTGTGTGGGTTTTTTAGTTTCTTGAAAAACAAAAAGAGAGGGAAAGAGAGATAGAGAGAGAGAAAGAGAGATAGAGAGAGAGAGAACGATATTAATAAAAAAAAAAAAAAAAGATTTGAATATTTTCAATGATACTATTCATATAATATCGTAACATATTTTTATATATTCTTCTAACATATTTTATGAATTATTTTGTATACATCATTTTTATATATTATTTTTGACATATCATTTTGTATATATTATTATTATTTTCATTAATTAATTTTTATATATTATATTATTTGTATTACTTAGTTGTTCCGTTAATGAAATTCTTAATGAGATTGATCTTTTCGGAATTTCGGTTAATCGAAGGATAGAAATATTTATCGAAAATTGGATGGTTAACTAGACGGTGGTTACAGGTTGTTTCCTTTTCAAAAAAGGTAGGGGTAGAATTTAAAGTTCCGTAAACAAGACTATCGCCACGGGGCAGCCATTTCATTGACAGAATGACGAACGTTCTGTGCAGTCGGCGGTTACGCCAAGGGCTCATAAATCACAAGGTATTTTCCATATCGATATACAGTGAGATGAAAGAGGAAGAGAAAGAGGAGATGTTGGTGTTTGTGATGGTGATAATAGTGATTCGTTGTTTTTCGTCTCACGATTTTCTTTAATTCTTATTTTTCTTTTCTTTTCTATTCTTTTCTTTTCTTTTCTCGTTGCATCCCTCGCTCTTTCTATCTTGTATTAGTTAAATTTTTATAAAAAGAAAAAAAATTTTTTTTTATCAACTGAAACAATGACTTTCCCTATTTTAGATCAATGTAATTTAATTTTATTTAATTGTTCATTTAATTTAATTCCTTATGTAATTAACTTTTTAATTTAACTTAATTTAATTTTTAACTTTTGCTTTTTGTTTGTTCTTCTTTTTTTTCTATTCTCAAACCTCATCTTCGAACAATAGAAAATTATTCCGGAGTGATTCAAGATATTCGATTAACGTCACCATAAAGAATTTTTCTAACCGGTAATCCTTTCTAGGAGAATAATTTTTAATAGTATTATTATTGATATTATTAATTTTATTTTGTCCTTTTTTTTTTCTTTAACTATCTTTTTTTCTTTACTCGTGATTTAATTGCTCTTATCCCTTGGAATTTCATGAATTTTGATACGTATACCGCCTCCGTTTAATGTACCGAGAACTTTATTGTTTCAAACGTAACGCATACGGTGTATCCATTAATTTAAGAAGAAAGAAGAGAAAAAGAAACAAAGAAAAAGGAAAAAAGAAAATTATTTATCCTGGGTAGTTTCAACCCTCGTCTCCAACACAACCACGTGAAAGTTCCTACAGTGAAATTAGTCCGGTTGGGTGATTACCCCGGTAGTAAAGTCAAACGACGCTTACTGTTAACTTAATCGGTTAACTTTTTAAGGCAAAAAAAAAATATATATAAAAAAATAAGTAAATAAAAAAAAATTAACAACAAATTGTTAAGCGACGCTCGAAATATGGAACGAGAGGGTATATAAACGACGTAAATTTCAGCGACATTCGAGAACGTGGATAGCTGAGTCTCGAAAAGTGAAAGCTAAGGGTGGTTCGAGCACGTAAACTTTATTCGGATGGTTGATCCTTTTAACGATGGAATGGGGGGATCGATTATGTACACCTGGACGATCTAAAAAAAAAAAAATAAATAAACATAAAAAGAAAAATACAAAACTAAGGGAAAGATACAAAAATACGAAATTTCGTGATCATTTCTATTTTGCTTCTTTTCTTTCTTTCTTATTTTTTTTTTTTTTTATTTTATTTTATTTTATTTCGTATGTAATTTTTCGAATTTGTAAAGAAAAGATTGTTTCATACGCGTGGTTAAGTACTTTGAGATATATTTTTTTAATATACTAAAGAAATAATATATAATAATGTATATATAATATATATATATATATAATAAATTGAAATAATATCTCCTCAGGTTATTATTTAATATAAAAGAAAAAAAAAGAATATAGGAGACTGAAAAGCCTTTAGACAGATTCAGTAAAAAAATAAAAGTAATCATTCTCGCCAAGTCATTTTTTAATATTTTCATTTAATACAAAAGAAAAAAAAAAGAGAGAATATGAGCGATTGAATTTTCAAGTAAATAAAAGAAAGAAATCGGATTTCTTTCTTTCTTTTTTTTTTTTCTTTCTTTTAATTTCCTAATATAAAATAAATTAAAAAAATTTTCTTGTACTTCTATAATGTTCCAAAAAAAAAGAAAAAAAAAAGAAAAAAAAACCTTCCGCATGACGAAGATTAAACAGAGAAATAATTTTGCCAAAATTACGTTCGAATAGTTTCGATGGTTTTCAAAATATCGTTGGCAACGATTTGAAAGACATAGTTCTGCGAGAACGACGTTCGAAGTTTAAGTTACACGTAGTTACATACTTGCATACATATGTAAACATACATATGAAACTTGCGACGAGTTAGTCGACTTCAAACGATATAGTAACTTCATCAATTTTAGAAATTTTCCAACGAAATTTTCTGATGTAATTCTTTAAAAAAGTATCTTCTTTTATTATCTTTTTTATTTATTAACTTTAAAGTATATGCAATCCCATTAAAAAAATAGTATACATATAATAATAAGATTCGATCATAATTTAAAATTCGGATTGGTGAATCCACCCTTCATTATCTACTCTACCATCTCCTATTATTTTTAATTAATTCGAGAAATAGTTAAAAATTAATATTTATAACGAGATTAGTATATATACATACATACATATATATATATATATATATATATATATATATATATATATGTATAAAATTAATATTGACATAATATAACAGATTAAAAATTAATTATTCGAATTATTCTAAATAATAATAATAATACGAATAAATATAAAAATAAAATAGAAATATACAAATAATTAATATCAATACAATAAGACAAAAAAGATAAAAATTGATTCGTTCAACTAACAGATTTGTTCAAATTGACAAATTCGAATAACAAATATTATAACACGCGATAAATTACAAATAAATAGAAATTAATATTAATTACAAGAATTAAGAATAATAAGGTAGAAATTAATTAAGATCGATTATTAAATAAATTCATAAGTAACTTAGTGAATATTCTCTTAGATATTTCATCTACGATTGATGTACCAATGGAATTATCTATCGTTATTTCTTGTTTTATCCTATACGATTACTATAAGGTATATCTACATATATACATACATACATATATACATGAGCATTGTTCCTGTTCTCGCGAGCACATCTTTTATGAATCAAATAAAATTTTCAAGCGTCTAGAATTATCGTTTCAACTTGTGTTCTACATTAATACTTAAACCTAACATATATACATACATACATATACACAGAGCACGTATGAGTACGTTCGTTCACTAACGTCGACATATTCACTATTCGGAATACTTGAATAAAATTTTCTATGACGTCGCTTATCCCTGTACCACGATCTAACAATCTAACGATCTAACATTTCGATCATTTGAAATAATTACCATCGTCGATATTTTTAACATTCACCGATCAGATCATCCGTTCAACTGGTTCATAAAATATCTAGTTTCTTGGAAATCACTTTACTCTTAGATCATCTTTATTATTTCGATTATTTCGATAAATTCACGTTAGAAAGATGAAACGATTTAATCATATCTCTCGATAAAAATGACAATTCCGATAAATTTCATCGATTCTGTCTCTATCGATAATTAATTAACTGGGTTAATTAATTGATCAATTAATCGGATATGTATTGATAATGTATTCTCTCATAAACCTCTCTTTCTCTATCTTTCACATATACATTGCATATATATATATTTATATTGATATATACAGGATGTTCAAATTGATCGGGACCAAACTAATACTACGTATTATTGAAATCAAATAGATGAAAAAAGTTCGGATAAACTAATCTCCAAAAATGCTTTATTTAAAAGATATATGCTTTTAAACATACTTATAATTTATTTTAGAAATTATAAGATTCCTTTGTTTAGTATACTTATTATAATTCATAATGATAGTTATTATTTACGGAAGATGAACTTTAAGAATGTATTCAAAATGCATTTACTATTATTTCCAACAAAGTTGGAATATTTGAAAGAGTTAAGCAATTATTATAGTTCGAAGAATGGAAGCCTGCATTCTTGCAGAAGGAGGAATTTTCGAACATTTCTTATAACTCCCATAATAAATCATAAATATCTATAAAAGAATATATCTTTTTAATAAAGCATTCTCAAAGATATAACTTCGTACGAACTTTCTTCATCTATTTGACCTGAGTATTACGTGATATAAATTTGTTGTCAATCTTTATGAATACCTTTTCTGAATCATTTATATACCAACAATTCTAGTAATTGATCGTTTTAATAATATTAAACAATACAATTTGTAACTAACCTCACGTTAACTATATACCTGTCGGTTAAAAAGATGTAAAAAAAAAAAACAAAAAAAGAAAAATAAAGAAAGAAAGAAAAAAGAGAGACAGAGAGAGAGAGAGAGAGAGAGAGAGAGAGAAGATAACGTTTAATAAATGTCGGACGAACAACGTAAACCGTAATATCTCGCTAAGGATCCTTTGCCTTTAATATAACGAACGGTTTAAAGGGAACATCGGTATGAGGATGAGAATATTACGAGTAAGTATCCTTCGGAGTTTCGAACGATATCCTGTAAGGAGTTTTAACATTAATAAAGTGTCAAGTGCAACCGACGTGAACCGAGTAGAACCAGATTTAACATCGTCTTCGTCGTCTTTGTCGTCGTCTTCGTCGTTGTCAGACTAACCGTCAAGAACTCTCTCTCTCTCTCTTCCTCTTTCTATCTATCTATCTATCTATCTATCTATCTATCTATCTATCTATCTATCTATCTATCTATCTCTCTTTCTCTTATAGTTTCCTTCGAGAATTCTGGATAGAACTGAAATGATCGCAGCCCTCTTTGGTTTCCTCCTCTTTCACCCCTCTCACCTCTCAACTACCCCTCAACCTCCCCTCAATCCAACCAACCGTCTTCGTGGTTACATTCCTATGGAGTAAGTTCTCTTATGTAGCAGCTGCGAGTTTGTAGGATCGAACTCTACCAGTCTCTCTAACTGCAACAAACCACGCTAATGTCTCGATCATCCATCCAGCAACCCCTACTCCTTAACCACCCCTTCCCCAAACCTCCTTTCGAAACGCCTTCGAGTTATCCCTTTATATCCCGTCTCTATCTTCCACCCCGTCACTCCCCCTAGATTCCCGTTTCAACGACACCGCAAACGTGCTTTCGTCTTATTATGAGATCTGAAAATCGATATCACGAATTGTACGATATTTTAATATTTCTCAGATAATCTAACGAAAGTGTATTTTAGTGAAAAGTTTTTATTGAATGTTTAATAATGTTTGAGTTATATAAATTTCGTTTGGTTGTTCTTTCTAATATGCAATCGTCTCGGTTCGAATCGTATTCGTATCAATTCGAACTTTGTAATATAAATCTTGTCTTAAATATGAAAAAAAAAAAAAAGATTCTAATCTTGTAAAAGATTAGAAGTTATTTATGCATTGATTTGTATATAAAATCTTGTAGACAATTTCAATTTTGTTTGTGCAAAATTAAAGCTCGTTATTTATTATTATAAATGTGTCTTATTATATATATATGTATATATATATATATGTTATATATTATGTTATATATATAATATATTATATTATATACATATTTATATGTGATATATAAATATATGTATTCGAATCAATACGAATTTTGTGACAAAAGTTTTATTTCTTAAATAAATATATATATATATAACTAATAAGATTATCTAATTATTGAACATCATTGAGATTAAAAATGAGTGAATCTTTAAAGATTAATTACTTTAAATCTTAATTACTTACGTTGGTTTACGTTAAAGAGAGATGTACTAACATTTCTAATTTTTTTCTGTTTTTATTTTTATTCTTTTCTTTTTCCTTTTTTCGATAATACTACATGACTATATATAATTATATATCGTATGAATAAATAAGCATAAAACATAAGACACCATAAACATAATAGAACGTTTATCTCGTCCCTTGTTATTAATGGTGATTAATGTTTATCTCTTTTTTCTTTTTCGTAATATTATATTTATATATAATTATATATTGTATGAATAAATAACCATAAGTTATGACATACACCATACACATAATAGAATTTTTACTTCGTCCCTTTTTATCAATGTCGATTAAAAACTATTCCTCTCTTTTCTTTCTTTTTCTTAACATACCAAGTTCCCATTAAACGTTCTCGATTTATATTTAAATTATAAATTATTCTATTTAAATAATAAATTAAGAGAAAAAGAAATACGATATTTCTAGGTAATTCTAATGGAATTAAACTCGACTGCATTTAAAACCGCCAAGATGGTGCGTGAAATTTTAACTACTTTTAAGGGCGTAACACGATGCACTTTATGCACTTTATGCACATGCATTTTATCTCTCTCTCTCTCTCTCTCCCTCTCCTCTTAACAAAGAAGTACGAAAGTAGAAAAGTACGAACAAGTAAAAAAAAAAAAAATAAATAAGTAAATAAATAAATAAATAAAAGAAAAAGAATATGCAACAACGACACTCACCGTTTTGCATGTCTCTCTCGTTAAGAAGGCAAGGAGAAAATCGTAATAGTGCATTTCCGCACAGTGAGACGTTTTATTAGCCGCAACTGAGTTACTGAAACACGTTTTCGCAAAAACCAGCAAACTTTATTGTTGCCCCCGAGATAGTTATTGTCAACGAGCAGAACGCTTTTCTGAGAATTCGAGTTTTCGAGGCCGACAGACTCATCTCTTTCTAACTCTCTCTCTTTCTATCTTTATCTCTCTTTCTATCTTTCGGCTTATGCTAATTTTGTTCTTGTGAAGTCACGTGCTTTCGCAACGCAAGAACTTCTTCTTCTTCTTCTTCTTCTTCGTCTTCGTCGTCGTCGTTCGTCGTCGTTCGTCGTCTAATGCAGAAATGCAACCGAGTTATATTTCCCGTTTGAAATGATAGGAAATATCGTAGTGTGTATATATGTGTGTGTGCATGTGTGTATTTGCGTTATCGAAACGTTGTCACTGATGTCTCTTTCATGTCGAATATATGAATACGTACGTGATGAAGATGATATAAAATGGCGTCGAACGAATCGATCGAGATTGTAGTCTATTTGAGATTTGATACTATTGATTTTGTATTATATTGATTATGTATATTAATATTTATTAGTGTTGTGTTCTTGATATTGTTATAAATTGGTGATTATACGTGATAAGATTATTCATTATTTTTATTTATATAATATATAGAAAAATAATAAATTATATATTATATTATATATACATACATACATACATATATATAAAAATATATATATAATATATATTAAAATAATTTATATATTATATTAAATATTATATTATATATACATATATATATATATATATATTCATCTTTGTTTTTTCTCATAAAATTCTCTCTCTCTTCTATATTTCTTTCTTATTATTCATCCAAGATTAAATTCAAGTTAAACGAAACTCCTTCAATCTTACAACACACATACACTCTATCCCTATACAAAAAAAAAACAAAAAAATTATATAAAACAATCTGAAAGATATAGTTTTTTGGCTCGAAGTAGAGGAAAAAGGAGAGACAGACCGAAAGGTCTAGGAAGCAAGCAAGGGAAGAAAGAGGAAGAAAAAGAAACAAAAAAAAAAAAGATACAGAAAAAGAGAGAGAGAGAGAAAAAAAGTATGAAAAGGAACATCGCGAGATTACGCAGATTCTATCAACGAAACTCATATCCACCTGGTGCCCCGTGGGCGATTATCTTGTCTTTTCCTTTCTTACGCAACGAGAGGAAAGATATTAAAAAGTTTTTCCATAGAACGTCGCCGTGAGGTAACAACTGCTCAAGGAGGACGAGTAAGAGAAGAAAAGAGGGAATATGGAGGAGGGGAAGAGGTAGAGAAGGTTTTAGGGAGGGGGAAGGGGGTAGAGAGAGGGAGGTCTAAGTGGGTAGAACGAAAGAAGGTTGGTGTAGAGGAGGAGGAGGAGGAGGAGGAGGTGGAAAGTAGAGGGGGTGAGATGGAAAGCGTTTTATCCAAAGTTTCTCCTTACCCCGCAACGAGCGATTTTACGTATTATTCAGAAACTCGTGAGAGAAAGAGAGATAGAAATTTTAAGATGACTCTTTCTTTCTTTACTCTCTCATTCTCTCACTCTCACTCTCACTCTCACTCATTCTGCGTTCGTTCGTTCGTGTTTGTATCTGTATCTGTATCTGTATCCATATATGTGCTCCATGTATGTATATATATATATATATATATGAAAAGAAAATCATGTCGTTTTCGTTACACAGTATTCTCGCGTTCAATGTGTCCTATTAAAACATCGTCGTTGAAATCTGGCCTTTAATCTTGCCGGTCGGTCTCTGACCGTTTAGTTAAAGTCGACCCGAAAAAGTTTTTAACGAGTCGTCTCGCGAGTTTCTAAAAGAAAATCCGTCAGAGTTTTTCTTTCTCTACGTTTCTCTTTCTCTCTCTTTCTCATTTGCTCGTTCGCTCGTCGTTCTCTCTCTCTCTCTCTCTATTTCTTTCGTTTAAAATTCTCGACATTGTGCAACGAACGACGACTTTGAGTCTCGTTCGTTCGTTCGTTCATTCGTGTTCATTCGTTCGCTCGTTTGCGCTCGCGCGTGTAAACTTTGACGCGGGAAAAATTAAACGCAGTTAGAGTACGGCTCGCGTTTAATTAGAGATCCCTATCGGTGTGCAAACGTTACGTCTCGTCTCCTCTCGTACCGTTTCGTTTCCTCGTAAAAAAAAAGTGAAAATGTAGTAAACTAGTAAAGAAAGAAAAGTAAAAAGGCAAAAGTGAAGGAAGAAAAAGGGAAAAGAAAAGAAATAAAGAAAAAAACAAAAAAAAAAACAGAAAAACAATGGAAACTGATAATATCAATATGAAAAAAGTCTACTAGTAGAATCTACTCGTTATTATAAAACTTTAAGATTATTGAAAAATTCTAACGTACTTCCCTTTTCGTCCCTTCGTCCACGTCCCTTTTCTCTTCTCTGCATGGTGCCCATGACCTTCCATCCATTCTCCGTTTTAATCACGAGTTTTTACGAATGATTCGATAAATATTCGTTGTCCCTCTCTTTTCTCTTTTCTTTTCTTTTCTTTTCTTTGTATACTTAATAAATAAATTCAAACGTCAAAGATAAAGAATTTTCAATGTCTAATTGACGAGATCGATTCTAATATATCGATCGTACGATTAAATAATAATCTTATCGAAACAATCGATTATCGATGATAAGAAGAATCATCATCGTCGTCATCGTTATTATCATCATTATCATCATCGTCGTCATCGTCAGTCCGTTCGATCGTAATCACTCTGAAATCTCATTATTCTTTATCGATATTCAAAACGAACGACGAAATAAAATCTCATCTGAGTATCCTTCTTAATCACTCATCTTACGTAACGTTATTAATTAAGTTACATTGATTACGTGATATCGCCGATAATATTAGCCATCGAACGTGGAGAAGAAAGCAAAAAAGAAAAATAGAATAAGAAAAAGAAAAAAAATATGTATATATATATAATAAATAAGAAAAACAAGAAAGAATGTAGAAGAAAAAGTAGAAGAAGAAAACGTCATTCAATTCGAACGAATCACTTGTATGGCCCTACTATCGCGAGTTTTTTTTAAACATTCACGAAATCATCGAAATCACGATTAATAATATTTCTTAATCTTTCCGTTCTCTTTTCGAAGAAAATTCACGTACGTACGAATTTTCGTAGGCTTGCGAAAGTGTTGAAAGCAGAAGGTGGTAGAGTGTTCACTCTCTATCTCTATCTCTCTCTCTCTCTCTCTCTCTCTCTCTCTCTCTCTCTCTCTCTCTCTCTCTCTCTCTCTCTCTCTCTTTCTCTCCCCTTCTCTCTCTCTCTCTCTCTGTCTCTCTCTCTCTCTTTATGGTCGATAAGTTTCGACGTTTTCGTCGATGCTGAACACAACACCGAGAAAAGCTTCGGCACGAAGACGACTACAACGATGACTACAACGATGTCTATGAAGACGATGAAGACGATGAAGACGATGAAGACGAAGACGACAACGACGACGACGACGACGACGACGACGACGTGCTAGTCGTTTTGAGTTGCCGGGCAAAACTAGTCGGTGGGTGGTTATAACGCCACTGGCAAAGCCTTCTAGCCCCTACCGCTTCTGCTTTTCGTGAGCTATCTCTTCTTCTTCTTCTTCTTCTTCTTCTTCTTCTTCTTCTTCTTCTTCTTCTGGTCCTTCTGCTTCTTCGTCTTCTTCTACTACTCTACTACTACACTACTACTACTACTATTATTTCTCTTCTCTGCCTTTTCCTCTTCTTCTTCCTCTTTATGTTCGTATTCATATTCGTATTCGTATTCGTATACGTATTCGTATTCGTATTCGTATTCGTATTCGTATTCGTATTCGTATTCGTATTCGTATTCGTATTCGTATTCGTATTCGTATTCGTATTCGTATTCGTATTCGTATTCGTATTCGTATTCGTATTCGTATTCATATATTTATTCGTATTCGTATTCGTATTCGTGTACGTATTCGTATTTGTATTCGTGTACGTATTTGAATTCATATTCGTATTTATATTCGTATAGGTATTCGTGTACGTATTCGTGTACATATACGTATTCGTATTTGTATTCGTATACGTATTTGAATTCATATTCGTATTTATATTCGTATAGGTATTCGTGTACGTATTCGTGTACATATACGTATTCGTATTTGTATTCGTGTACGTATTTGAATTCATATTCGTACTTATATTCGTATAGGTATTCGTATTCGTATTCGTTTCTTTTTCATCTTAATTCGCGTCACGAGAAGTAAAATGCATGTAAACTTGTATACGGTATTATGAATTAATATTATCGGATAGTATTCTATTTTCATTTAAAATGAAATTATTCAGAGTGCTTAGATTGTTATGGTTTTTAGATTGTTAATGATTGAATTAATATATCGAGATATATATTGTTTTAAATTAAGATTATTATATAATGTAATTGTAATTAAGACAAATGTAATGCGTATGAGAATGATAGTTAGATAAGTGATTTAAATGTTTCATTTATTATGTTATGGAATTCATTATTATTATACGTTGTATGCATGTTTATAATGTATGTGTATAATGAATTGCAGAACATCTAATAAAACAAACATTTTTCATATTTTGTTAATTATTGTCAACTATTTTATTTATCTATATATATTATCTATATATAGAGAAATCTCCCTGTCTCTCTCTCTCTCTCTCTATATATATATATATATATATATATATATATATATAGAAATATATATAGAAAAAATATATATATACAAACACATGTGATAGACTTGTCAAAAGATTCAAACGGTGCAAGCAACCATGACACGTGACGAAGAAAAATCGTAGCATTTCGACGTAATTATCCTCACCCTTTCTTTTCCTCTTCCTTTCCCTTTGTATTTTTATTTATTTTGTTCTAAACTCTCGTCTCGTTCAACAATATCACATGAAAGAATCTTTCAGCTTTTTCTACCGTTTTTCTTTTTTCTCTCGAGGCCTCTCGATTTAACGAGACGCACGCGAGTTTTACGTGCTAATAATCGACATACACGCATATATATATATATATATACATACATACATACATACATATCTACATAAATACATACATACATACAATTACATATATATATAGCAGAACGTTTAAAGAGCAATATTTCGTTCGCGCTCTAACGCGATCTGTCAAGGGTCTCAAAAACAACCGAGAATAATCTCTCTCTTTCTCTCTTTCCCTCCCTCACCCACCCTCTCTCTCTCTCTCTCTCTCTCTCGTATCCGATAGTATCGTATCGTCGTCTGGCGTCTGGCCTTTCCATCGGTCTTTCTACCGGGTGTGTCGAGAGTAAAAAAAAAAAAAAGCAAAGAAAGAATGAAAGAAAGAAAGAAAAGCAGCAGGATATAGAAATAGGTAAACGAAAAACTACAATAAACAAACAAACAAACAAACAAGAGGTAGAGAAAAAATGATAGAAAAAGTAAAAAAAAAAAAAAGAAGAGAAAAGAAAAGAACAAATAGAAAACGGAAGACTCGATTTTATTCGTCTCTCGCTTTTCGACGTCTCTTCTTCTTTATCCCGTCGTCCCAGTTGCATCTCGAAATCGCTCGTAAAGCGTTTTCCGACGTTCCTTCTAATCGCTCGGTGTTTTTTATCCCACGCGGCTTAAATACCCCAGCTTACTTTTTTTTCTGCTTCCTCGTACCACCATCATCCACTACTTCCACCCTATTCCCACCACTACCCCTATCTCTACCCCCCCCCCCCCTATTTTCACCCTCACTCCTAACTTCAGCTTCACGTTCGCGCTCGTTGCATATACGTGTACAAGAAGAAAGGTCTCTTGGTAAAAGCTCTCTTGCAATTCTCTTTTATTTCTTTTCTTTTCTTTTCTTTTTTTCTTTTTCATTTTTCTTTTCTTCTTTTCGTTCCGTTTCGTCTGTTTCTTTTTCTTTTTTTTCTTTTCTTGTACTATTAACGCATGGTCGAGCGATCAAGGGTGATATACTACGTATTTGCATATACGTGAGTGTAGATGTAGGATCATTAAAGTATTTTATGAAATTGTATAAATTGTTATGTTGTAGTTATGTATGTATATAATTGATAATATATATTGTGTTAAATATAATATAATTATAATATGTATATATATATATAAAATTTTATAATAATTATATATAATATTTATATATATATATAGTATAATATAGATATTTATAATTTTATATACATATATAATTTATTAAATAATTATTATAATATAAAGTTAATATTATAGTTTTGTATACATATATACGTATGTGTATTACGTGTATATTATATAAATAATATTTATAATATATATATTTTTTTTTGTTAAATAGTTATTATAATATAAAATTAATATTATAATTAAGTATATATATATATATATTTACTTTTATTTATAATCAAATATATATTCTTCATATATACTTTATCGTATTGGATATTTATATAATATAATTATATAGTTATATATTACATAAATACATACATATAATATATAACTATACTATTATTACAGTAATACAGTTTATTATATTGGATCACGTTTCTAGTTTATATTATCAATTAAAAAAAGATTTGATTATTTTAAGAACGATTTCAATTAAATTACGAATACAACTATTATTACATTCACAATTTTTTTATATAATAATCGATCAACAATGTCTATATGCTTGTATACATATATTAAACTAACAAAATATATCATTTTTCATTTTTTATTTTTTCCTTTCATTTATACGTAAAAATCTTAACGCAGAAAGAAAGTATCCACTTCAATAAATAATTACAACTCATAATAACAGAAAATTCTATCAGAATCAGACGATCAGCTGTTCGTCTAATTATCAGCTGATCGTATATCGAAAGTTCGACTTTTCAATCAAAACGCGGGAAAATTCAAATTTACTTAAAACTTTCTTTCCCAAGAGAGAAAAATGAAACGATCTTTATATCTTTTTTTTTTATTATCTTTGTCTCTTCCTTTTCTTTTTCGAAAGATTATTCACGGTGTTATACTTACGTCCATTAGTCACGAAACTACATATAACAGTAGTGGTAGTAGTAATACGTATGCGTACGTCGCGTTAAGAGAGAAATAAATTGGGCACAGTACGACGTCGTCTTGGAGACGTTTGATCTGCCTTTTTTGTTTCTTTTTTTTTTTGTTATTCTTTTTTCTTCAGTATTTCAAGTCTTTTGAAAACACTGTGTGAGGTCCAATAACGTACCTACACATGCGGTGTATTATCATTACAGTCTAAGATCATCCAAGAATCTCGAGTTCGAAAATATTTTCTTTCTTTCTTTCTTTCTTTCTTTCTTTCATTCATTCTTCCGTTCGTTCGTTAGATCATTAGTTCATTCGTTAGTGTGTTCTTATAGATCACGATTGTCGATTAGTGCTGGTTTATCAGTAACGAGCACCTGGCAAGTCGATAGTCGGTTTTCTTTTACAACTCGATTCAGTTTGCCGAGTCACATTCGTGAGACACGCGAGAACACCGTAGAAGCAGATTTACCCAATGGCGTTTCTTATTAAAGCGAAGAGAAGAAGAAAAAAAGAAAAGGAAAGAAAAAAAAAGATTAAACCGTGTAACCGTATAAGCACGAAATAAAAGAAATAAAAGAACGAACCTCAAGAGTTTTGTAGTTCGTTGCTCGAAACGCTTTTTCTTTTTATTAACTAATTTTATAATTAATATACAATGAAATAATTTTATAATGAATATATATATATATATTAATACAATATTCTATATATATATAATATATATATATAATAATTATAATATTTTAATTTATTAATTAATCTTTTCTAAAAATTCCTTTCTTTCCCTTTTTTTCTAAATTTTTTCTAAAACGAACAGTATTATTATTACGTTATCGTTTCTTCATATTATATATTTTTCTTTTCCCAATTTTTTCCTCTTCTTTCTTTTTCTTTCTTTTTCGATTCCATAAAAACAAAAAAAAAAGAGAGAGAGAAGAGATAGAAATAAGGATAATGGTGTGTTCGTTTGTACGAGCGTATGCTTATGGGTATATGCAAAATGTTGGATCAAAGGGACACCAGATATATAATTTCTATTTTCGTAAACAGATCATAAGATGAAATGTAATGGCACGATTTCTAGATATACTCACTCCTCCAAGGAAAGAGAGAGAGAGAGAGAGAGAGAGAGAGATCGATAGATAGAGAGAAAGAAAGACAGACAGACAGACAGACAGAGAAAGAGAGAGAGAGAGAGAGAGAGACGAGTAAGTCCCGACGTTCTTTCAAACAATCCTCTTAAGCGAGTGACTAATATACACCGCTATGAATCTCTAACGCGGATTTATACGTACCATCGTTAAAACGTCTCCTCCCACATCGATACGTCTAAAACCTTTATGAGTTTACCAAAAGGAAACACATTACAATCGATTGGTACCAATTCGATCATCTATTCTTTCTTCGTTTCAAATCGATCGAAAAAAAAAAAAAGAAAGAAATATAGTAACAATTGTTCTGTCGTACCAACTTAATCGTAATACTATTATTTATATATATATATTTTTTCTTTGTTTAGTTTTGTTTTTATTAATATTCGTTTCACTATTCGATTATTTCACGTTAATTTTGTAGCACGAATTAGGTCGGATAAATGAATATATTTCGGATAGAAACGGTAAGACGCTCGATAACCGAAAACTAGGCGAGAGTCTCTTTGTCGACTGGACAAAGTTCGAGGTGAGTGCCAGGCGAGTTTCGAAAATAGTTCGCTGCGGTTTCGGCACGCGGCAGCTCGAATACGTTGCCTGCCACCACATTTGGGATCTCTCTCTCTCTCTCTTTCTCTATCTATCTATCTATCTATCTATCTATCTATCTTTGTTTCTCTCTCTTTCTCTCTCTTTCTCTCTCTCTCTCTCTTTCTGTCTGTCTATTTGTAGGTGACCGCCGAACAAACTACTAAACCAGAACTACCAAACTCGCGAAATTTAATTTCCTATTGGTTTCTAATATCGATTAGGTATACATAAATATGTGCGTGTGTGTGTGTATGAATATGGTGATAAGTCGATCTTTTATATTCTTTTTCTTTTTTCTTTTTTTTTTATTTCTCTGTTTCTTTTCTTCTTTTTAACGAGCATTGAAATGTTCATCTTGACCTATTGACGATGGGAAATTTAGAAATGAATTTTTTAAATAATTAAGTATCCGTTGGAGGACGGATAATTTTAATTAATGGGAAAGAACGAATGAAGAAAAATGTTTGATTATGATTTGAAGAAAATAATTATTCTGAGATGACGATAAAAAGAAATAAGAAAAGAAATACTAGAAAGACTATTCGATTCTAATCTTTATTTAATTTAATCATTTTTACTTGGCAATTATTTGAAATGAGGAAAAAAAAAGTAAGAAACGAAAAGTAAATCAATTGTTCATATTCCGATCTTAATTTGATTTAATCGTTCTTACTTAGCAATTAATCGAAATAACGAAAACAAAGAAAGAAGTAACACTGAAGAAAAAAAAAAAACTGTTCAATTCTATATCTGATATTAATAATTATTCTAATCCTGGTGATTATTTCAGTTGATGAAAAAAAAAAAAAGAAAAAAAGAAAAAGAAAATAAGAAACCAGAAAGGAAAAATAGAAAGAAGGAACAGAAAAGAAAATGAAAAAAAGAAAACGAAAAATCTATTCGAGTTTAAAGTAAAAAAATAGAAAAAGGCACAAAAAAGAAAAAGAAAAGGAAAATAAATCATTCTTACCTTGTTCGACCTCAGCGTTGATGTGAATGGTTCTCAATCTTAGCTCCTCATTCTCGTAAATCATACCCCTCGAGGACTTCCGGTCGAGTTTTCTATTCGGTTTAACGCTGACGTCTCGCCTTCTTGCTCTTAACATACCGGCACCACCAACACCAACACCAGTACCCGCCATCATAGTTCTATCATTTATAACCTCGTTTAAACCGAATGTTTCGATTATCGACACTTCTAATCGTTCACTTTCAACAATCGTTCTCGTTCTTTTAGTCTTGTCAAAAGATCCACTTTTCTTTACACTTCCCGTTAATTTTTCACGAAAATCTCTCAACTTGGAAGTTTTCGAGCAACATAACCTCGAAGATGGAACGTGTACCCTGTTATTATTCGTTGCTAATGAAAGAAATTATATTAGACGAAAATGAAATTGTTAGGATAAAAGAAAATGAGGAAAGTAAGATTAATGATTATCTTGTTTTAATTATCTTGATAGTAAATATATATATATATATATATATATATATATGTATTGATAATAAGATTATTTATTAATTATTATATATATAATAATAGTAATAATATATATACATTATATGATATATAATAATATATTAATATATCATTATTATATAATACATGCATATTTATTCATATATGTATACATTTCTATATGTATAAATAAATAAATATATATATATATATACATATATACTTATATGTATATATATATATATATTTATATATGAATAAAGAGATAGAAAAAGAGGGGGAAAGTTAGCGAGTAAAAGAGAAAATGTCAAGGGTAGCTTGCTAAAAACTCATCCTCTTTAAAGTCATGCACTTTTACCCAGCCCTCATTTCCTATCCCTTTTCTCTCTCTCTCTCTCTCTCTCTCTCTCTCTCTCTTGCTCTTTATATATATATATATATATCATTCTGTTTATATCGGTATCTGGGCGTGTATATGTATTAAACATCTCGCTTAAAAGCGTTCAGGGAATAAAAAAAGATAGTGAGAGTGAGGAAAGGGTGAGAGAGAGAGAGAGAGAGAGAGAGAGAGAGAGAGAGAGAGAGAGAGAGACCTTTGTATTACTCGAGTCAATTTTTTAATGCTTTCGTAAATTGTTCGAGATTCTGTTCTTCCAAATTTCTAACAAACATCGAAGACATATTTTCGAAGAAACATTTTTAGTTTCATTTCTTCTTTTTTTTTTCTTTTTTATCACCCCAATTTAAAAACGAACGGCGATTAATTCTTTTTAAAACGATTTTCCTTTTCTTCTTTTTCTCCAATATTATTCACGCAAACCATTAAATGATATCCTCTTAAATTCAATTCAAGAACGAACGTGGTGAGATCGAATCGTAATTAGTAATAGAGCTTATTACCAGAATCCTTATTACCAGAATTTTTAATAGAAAAAAAAAAAAAAAGAAAAGAAAAAGAAAAAGAAAATTGAAGAAGATCAACGGGTTTTTCCTATCGAAAAGGAAAAAAACATATTTAATTCAATAATCATTTCACATAATTCCTCTTATTCATTTCCCTCCTATTCTTTTTTTTATCATTTCTTTTTTATCTATTTTAATTCTTTTTTTTTTTTTTTTTATCGAACACATAATTCGCGTACCATTACTCAGCGTTTATCAGTACACTCGAGATGATTGAAGAGGGGGTGGTAAAAGAGGAGGAGGCCACTTTTTTCTTTCTCTCTCTTTCCATCACTATCTCTATCTTTCTTTCTCCACTTTCTACGATTTTTTCCTTTTATTTCCTCTCATTGTCAGTTCTTATTCTATAATTTAGATTTTGCTTAATTTATGCGGAACACAGCCGGTGGTGTAAATAAACCTACCACCCTTGATCTACCCATACCAATCCAGTCTTAACTATGTTTCCCCATCTCTCTCTCTCTCTCTCTCTTTTTATCTCTACTTCGGTGTAATTTATCCGGTAGATTCCAAGAAGAATTTATCTCGTCGCAGAACCGACGGATTTTCTACGATCCATCTTCTCGTTTCTCTTTTCTCTTCTCTTCTCTTTTCTACTCTACTTTACTCTACTCTACTCTTCTCTTCTCGTTTCGCAAGCAGCGAGCGAGAAGAATCAAGCGGTCTAGTCGTTGCACCCTTGAAACCACCTCGTGTCTCCTCATCATCTACCTTCAAGTCGTTGTGTTGTACTTGTCAGTGACATTGTCGTCATCGTAGTCGTTGTAGTCGTCGTAATCGTAGTCGTAGTCATAGTCATAGTCGTCGTCGTCGTCGTCGTCGTCTGATACGGTGCATTCATTATCCTCCCGAGAGATTTAAAGCCGATGTGTGTCTTCGATATATACCAAAAGGACACATACATTTATCTTATTTGTCTTTTTTCTTTCTTTCCATTTCTTTTTTGTGGCTAATCTATTTGTTTCTTATCGTTTTTCTTTTTGTTAACGATTTGACTAGACTCCGATGTATATCTTTTATATGTATATATGTTTCTTTTTTAAATATTCTACAGTCTACAGGTATATATTTGTATGTGTAATTTATCTTATAATCTCTATTGTCTTTTCCGGAAAAAGAAATATAAAAAGAAGAAGAAGAAGAGAAAAAAAGAAAGAAACGATCATTAGTCGGTAAAACATGAAAACGCCGTAGGTACTTGAACGTATAGAAAGATAAGGGTAAAACAAGAAAGCTAAAAAGAGATAGATTTAAAGAGGAAGAGAGAGAGAGAGAGAGAGAGAGAGAGAGATGGAAAGAGATATAAAGAAACAGAGATAGTGAGAAAGAGTGAGAGCGAATAAGAGAGAAAGAGAGAGAAAGAGAAAAAAAGAGAGAGAGAGAAAGAGAGGGCCTTGGTTCTTGTCGATGAGCACAAGGACACGATGTTTGGCCGCCTGTGTACCGAGTAAATGCATAGAATAGCAAAACATGTCGCTTGTGGAAAGCGAGCGAAGGTAAATCCGTACTTTGAAAAGCGTTTTTGCTCTCTCAGCCTTCACTCTGTCTCTCCCTCTCTCTCAGTCTCTGTGAAATGACATCAAAGGGCGAAGAGGCTCAGTAGAGAGGCGCGACGTTGACGACTACGAGGATGTTGGACCCGTGGTATAAGTATAGATGGATGGATGGATGGATGGATGCATAGATGTATATATGTATGTATATATGTATGTATATATGTATGTAGATGTATGTAGATGCAGATGTAAAACCTGCTAGGACGTAGGTGGAAGAGAAGATGAGCTGCTGCTGCTGCTGGGGTTTGGGAGTTGGGGTTGCGTCTGGGTTAGAGTGGGGATGAAGATACCGAAAAGCAAAAGCATAAAACCAGGTAGGATAGGTACGATACGTTTAAACCTTCTCATCCTCCTCCTTTTCATCCTCAACCTCCTCTTCTTTATCCTCAACCTCCACCTCATCCATCCAACCTCTACGTATGTACCGTCCAAGTATGACGACAGCTTACATCTTCTTTCTCTCTCTCTCTATCTCCCTCTCTCTCTCTTTCTTTCTCTGTCTCTCTCTCTTTCTCTGTCTCTCTCTCTTTCAGTTAGATCCGTCCAACCAAACGAGGAATACGAAGAGGAGGATTTTCTAGGCCTTTGACAATGAGCGAGAGTAATTGATTAACAAACACAAACGACGAGCAAGAGATCCGTACCGTAAGCTTTTTCCCGGAAGCTTTTCCAAGCTTTTCGTTGAGCTTTTTCGCCCTTTGTCCTTCTCCCTCTCTATCTATCTATCTATCTATCTATCTATCTATATATATATCTATATATCTATCTGTCTCTCTCCACCTTCTGTCTTTTTTTTTTTTTCTTTTTCACCTATCCTTCTATTTTTTTGATCATTCAACAGAGTGGAATGGATTGGAACGAATCGATTTTGATTATTCGAGCCGATTGCGAGACCATGTACCACAGTATTTTTTTTTTTTTTCGTTCTTTTTCTCTCTTTCTTTCTCTTTTCTCTTTTTTCTTTTTCTTTTTATTTTTTAGTTTTCAACACCGTCTCCCCACCACAACTCAACTCGATCACATCCACCTCCTCAATTTTTAACCCTTACTTTTCTTTCATCCTTCTCATCGTAACCACTTTCTTTTTCTTTTTCTTTTGCCTTGTCTTTCTTTTTTTTTTTTTATCGTTCTTCTTTCTTCCTTTCTCTTTCCTTTAAATAAAAGAAGAAAACACGTAACCTGCGATATACATACACATATATACACACGTACGTGTGTGTAGTGTATATATATATATTATTCTTTCACTCGTTAGCGTTCCATTCGAAAAGGGCAGCACGCTATGGGGTGACGAGAAGGGGTGGGAGATGTAGAGAGGGGTGGTGAAAAGAAATCGTGTTCTTGCGGAACGTTAAAAACGCGTAGAAAAGTTGTTCGCCCGAGTACAATCGGAATTATTTTCTACCCTGTCCCCACAACCCTCCTCCCCTTTTTTCTTTCTTTTTTCCTTTCCACTCATTTTCTCTCTCTTTCTCTCTTTCTTTCTCTTTTCCTCTCTTTTTCTTCTCATTCTTTCCTGTTCATTTTTACGGAGATACACTCTACTCGACGCGTTATGGTACTCTCTGTCCGTATCCTTTTATTTTCTATTTTCAAAAACTAAAGTCCCTGCCCTTGGTCTTTATCTCTTTCTCTCTCTCTCTCTCTGTCTCTCTCTCTTTTTTTCTTCTTTTTCTTTCTTTTTCTCGTATTTAGCAAAAGCGGGCCTTTTTGTCTACCTACTGCTTGGATGTAAAAAAAAAATATTCAAAAAAAAAAAGAAAAAAAAAAAGGATTACATTTTTGTCGCACGTAAAACGCATCAGATATACGTGTGTGTACAAAAATGTGTATGGTTACGTACGTGCGTGCGTGCGTAACATTTGAAAGAAAAATAAAGACTCTTGTCTCTATTCACTTTTGCATACACATCTACACGTATACAGAGAAACAGAAAAAGAAACAAAAAGAGAGAGAGAGAGAGAGAAAGAGAGAGAAAGAGAGATGCGATTTTTAGAATTTGATTTCTATTTCTACCTCTCTCTCTTTCTCTCTCATCTTTTTTTTCGAAAAAAAAAGAAAAAACAGAAAAAGCGAGTATCCACCTCCGACTCTTTTTTAATAAATTATCATCACGTCACGATCTACGTGATCGTCAAATAGAAAAATTGTAATTAAAAAGAGAAAAAGGATATAATGTAATCAAAAGAAAAACGTCGAAATTTAACGTCGTTAAAATTCGATTAGCATCGATGGTTTCTATCGTGTCGTAGTTTTCGTTGGGTTACTGTATATGAGTTTGAGTGTATATATGTCTAATACAACGTGTAGGAATTTTCGACGAATTTCTGAGGAATTTTAACGATTTTACGTTTGCTCGTCCGCGTTCACGACGGATTAACGTATGGCCAATCTATACCCAAACGTATTACGTCGTTTCGGATTAACGTATCTACGTATGGAAGCTTGAGAGAAGGGAAGTGAGTTTTAGGGGTGAGCGTGAAGGTGGGGGATCTGAAAAGAGAAAGAGACACAGTGAGAGAGAGAGAGAGAGAGAGAGAGAGAGAGAGAGAGAAGAGGAAACGAAGAGAGACGATGCGTCACATACCTACGTGATTTTCACGAGTACGTGCTAGAGCAGTTTCTCTTCGTACGTTTTACAGTATCTCTAAAAGCGATGCCTATACTTATTCTCACTCGTTTACGAATTCGACCAGATTCGATTATTTTCATAGGCTTTTACCGATTTTCCATCGTCGTGCTCCAAGAGAGAGAAAGAGAGAAAGAGAGGGGTATTGAAACTCAAATCTCGTAGTTAGTTGTTCGTAAAATCTCTTTTTTTTCAAAACCCTCACCCACTCTTTTTCTTTCTTTTTCTTTCGAATTTTTTGCTTGTTCTTTAAGTTCGAAAGAATCGAAAAAGATGAAGAAGAGAAGGAGGGAGAAGAATTTCTTTCTATCTCTCTCTCTCTTTTTCTTTTTTCTTTTTCTTTTTTTAAGTTCAGAGTATATCGATAATCTCGATTATTAACTTTCGGAATTACGAAAAACACGTTTCGTTTTCGTTCATTGAGTCACTCCGTATGTACATACGTAGAGAAGGATATCTTATTACGATTTTAACGATTTCCGGTTTGTGTTAAACACATACATACATACATATATATATATATATATATGTATATGTAGATGTATATATGGATGGATGAATAGATAGATAGATAGATAGATAGAAAATGCGAGTTTAACGTTAACGCTTAAAGGTAAGACGTAAAGCAGACGCATATCGGAGGGAAAGGTTTAAAAAGATTGCTTTTCGGTTTTATGTGGGCGCTTAACCTCCCTAAATCTCTTCTAATCATGTACCTAACGATGACCGAAACAGACCACCACCTAATTCGTAAGATCATCATCCTACGTTTTACTTATCTCTAAAGATCAACAAATCCTTCTCTCTCTCTCTCTTTCTCGTTGTAACCATTTATAAATTCGTAACCACAATAATTCAACCATCTTTCCAATCGAATATATCCGAACAAGATCGTAACAAAGTTTTATTTTAGAGAAAGAGAAAAAAGATTCCAAAAAAAAAACAAAAAAAAAAGATTTACTTTCTCCCAATTATAATCTAATCGTGGCTGTAATAAAGATCACGATTTTTATGGTGCACCATACATTGTAAACGAGTACAACGTGGTCGTTTGTTACGTACAAGTTGTGTCGTAGTAATAGTACGAAGTAGTAACGACGACAGATCATGGATTACAAGTGCGACACGTGTTACCGACACGTTTACTGGCATGACGTTAACACGTGCATCGACGAGAATACTAGGGTGAAGGGTAGGTGAGGGCTTGAAAGGGTTACACATACATACATTCATATATGCTAGAAAGAGAGAGGATACACATATACGAGAGGTTATGAGAATATCAGGGAACATCCAGGACACAACCCAGGACGCAATCCAGGACAACCCAGGACACGAATAAGAGAGTAGATTCTCGCGTCCGTTCTGTGGTATGATTTACGTGCGGTCTCACATAACGCCAGCTGGAGACGACTGTCCAAAGGTGTTCAAAAGTTACCATGGAACTCAGCTTTCGACTTTAATGTCCTTTTTGATCGTTAAATCGACCGTCGAACCGCATTTATGTTTCTCTCTAGCTATCTCTCTTTCTCTTTCACTTTGGAAATTTTATTTTTTTTATTGACTTTACGACTTCCGTACTACCGTTTCCGTGTAATGTAATATTCTCAGAACATGTAGGTGTGTTATGTTGTTTCCTCTTTCTTTCTTTCTTTTCTTTCTTGTTTTTTTTTTGTTTGTTTGTTTGTTTTTTTTTTTTTTTTTTTTTTTTTTTAATACTTTTTCTTTTCGTGTCTATTTTCCGATCTAATTTTTTCTAGACGATGTCTCCTTTTCTCGTTCTCTCTTTTTGTCTCTTTCTCTCTTCTAAAAGGAAAGAGTGAGTAAGAGAGTGAAAGAGAGAGAGAAAGAGAGAGAGAGTGTGACTCAGCAGCAGCAGCAGCAGGCAGGCAGCGGGGTCACTGGCAAAGATCCAAATGCCACCTTGTTCCGTGTCCTCCACGGATGTTCTCCCTCTTTACAATTTTTTTTTCTACCCTTTTAACGTTTCCTATCTGACTCTGACGAATCTGACTCGGTATTTCTTCCTTTCGTATTTATTAAATTTACACAGACGAAAAATAAAATTAAAAAAAAGAAAAAGAGGAAAAAAAAACAGAAAAGGAATGATCAAGAGGAATATTCACTTACGTTCGTTCTCCTTCGTTAGAATATTTTCTACCGAATTAAAAACTCGATCTAAGATCTAGAAATACACATATACACACAGACGCATATATATGTATGTATAAGAAGTTGTCTTGGTTAATTGAATTCGATCAAAACTGCTCCTCTAATTGCAGTGTCAAGTTTCTATCTATTTATCTATTTATATATATATATATTTCTCTCTCTTTCTCTCATATACTAGTTCTCTTATACAACCCTCACCTACAAAACTTGTTCACCTTTCTCTCTTCAACCCCCTAACCTTACCACTCACCCTTCCTCCTCATCCCACAAGTCTTCGTACTCTTCTTCTCTTCCTAAAGGCTGAACTTTCGAGTTTACGGAACTGAATCTTAAGTATCTGGATCCTCTCTCTTTCTCTCTCTCTTTCTCTCTTTCTCTCTTTCTCTCTTCAATTTAAACTTCGGTCACGAAATCGTCGTGTCCTTGAAAGCGGGTTAACTCGAGACGAATGGATCATTCGCGAATCACATAACACTTTATTATCGAAATTATTAAGAAGTGAAACTCGATGAAAACGATAACGATATCGTTCCTGTTATATATAATGTTATCTCTTTCTCTCTTTTTTTGACACACACATACACGCATATATTCTCTCTGAGAAAAAGAGAGAGAGAGAGAGAGAGAAAGCAGGCAAGTGAAAAAAAGTTGGCGCCATAAATTCATCGTCGCTACGTCGTCGTTATCGTTAAAAACGTTGAAAGAGAGATAGAGAGAGAGAGTGATAGAGTGATAGTGTGATAGAGTGAGAAAGTGAGAGAGAGAGAGAGAGAGAGAGAAAGTATGTGTGAAAGAAGGGATGAGAAGGGTGAAAGAGGGTTTCAACGAAGCAAGAACACACGTCTACGATAGAATATTTCTTACTCGAAAACTCCTCGTGAGATTTCTTAGGATCGTATTTTAACCATTCCCCTTCTATTCTCATCCCCCATTCTTCACTTTCCCACTATTCACCCTTCTCTCACCCTCTGTTTTTCTTTTTTTATTCTTTTTCTTCCCAACTATTAGAGATCGCGATGAAAACTTTATGATCCGATCGTATACTTACTTACTTACTTTTCTTTTCTTTTCTTTTTTTATTTTGTTTTGTTCGATTTTGTTTCGTTCTCGTTTATTTATTTATTTATTTTTTTTTTTTTGATTTTATTTCTTTTTTTTCGACGACGAAAATCTCACCATCGTTTTTTTCCTTTTTTTTTTTTTAATCTTTACTTTTCTGTTTTTCTTTTTTTATCTTTTTCTTATATCTTCAGTAAAAATTTCGTTTCTTCGTTCACGATCGAGATGAGATTAGAATCGATGATAGAGAATACATACGCACACACACGCACGATCATACAAATGACATCGTTGTAATTTTATATTTTCTTGTTTATGTACTATCTCGAGGTTTATCGTTATTTTCTTTTCTTCTTCTTTTTCTTCTTTTTTTCCTTTCTTTCTTTTTTTTTGTTTTAATTATTCTCTTCTCTTTCTTTTCTCTTTGTTTTTGAAAAAGTAGAGAGGAACGATTAGAAAAGAAGGAAATAGATTTTCTTTGTGATTTTCATTATTGGGAAGAGAAAGAAGGAAAAATAGGAATAGAGAGAGAAAGAGAAAGAAAAGAGAGAGCGAGAGAGAGAGAGAGAGATAGCTCTATTATTCGTTTACTATTGATCTATTAATTGGACTGAGAAGAAAAAAGATCTCTTCTATGTTATCACAAGCCACGTTATCAACTTTTCTCTTTTTTTTATTGAAAACCTTTATAATATCTATAATACATACATATATACATATACACACACATATATATATATATACATACATACTCCGTATCATGTATTTATAATCAATCGGAAGAAAAATTAACGTAGAAAAGAAGAAAAGAAAAGAAAAGAAAAGGAAATTAAAAGAAGAAAAAAGAGAAATGAAAGAAAACAAAACGAAAAGAAAAGAAAAGAAAAGAAAAGACAAAATGGTGTACGAAGAAAAAGCAAGCGTTAAGTCAAGCGTCGTCGTTTGCCCTCTTGGTCCGTACGGGCTGACAATCATCGAACAGCTGACACACGCGGTCGCACGATAAAAATAGACCCTTCCAGAGAGAGAGAGAGAGAAAGAGAAAGAGAGAGAAAGAGAGTAAGAGTGAGAGAGAGAAAGAGAGAAAATCGAACTTTTACGGGTCAGAGAGACGAATAAACGTGTGCTCGCGAGCTCACGCGAATAAGAGAAAAAGAGAGCGAGATAGAAAGAGAGAGAGAGAGAGAGAGAGAAAGAAAGACGGAAATCGTCGTCGTGAATCGATTCCGGAATCTTTTGAGAATTCGACGACTGAAAAATTCAAGAATATTCTTACGAGAGAAATTGTCCAAAAAAATGAAATAAATAGAAAAGAAAAATAAGGGAAAAGAAAATACAAATAAAAAGAAAATAAAAAGAAAACGTAAGAAGAAAATAAAATTGAAAAGAAGAGAGAGAGAGAGAGAGAGAGAAATAGAATTTCTTATCTATCCCACCATTTTCCTTCTCTTTCTCGTCCTTTTTTTCAATCCTTCATCCCCTCATTCTCTCGTTCACCACCCTTCCTCACCCCCTCATCCATACCTCGCACATTATTCATTTTTTGTTTATTTTTTTTCTCATTTCTTTTTCTCTTCTTCCTTCTTTATTTCTTTTTTTTTTCTTTCTTCCTCTCTTTTCTCGAAGGCACGTATCCGATAAGAATGCGACTAGGCTTAGTTTTCTATCAGCGCGTACGACGACAAATAAAGACGATGAAAAGAATGAATGGAGATGCCTCGAATAACGTTCAAGAACGGTCCATGCGATTCTGACCAAGAACACGTTCTTTTCATCTCTCTCTCTCTCTCTCTTTCTCTTTCTCTAAATCTCTAACTCTCTCTGTCACTGTCTCTCTCTTTTTCTAATACTCTTTCTCTCCATCTCTATACAACTCTCTCTTTCTAACTCTCTTTCTATCTCTCTTTAACTCTCTCTCTCTCTCTCTTGCTCTCTTTAACTCTGTCTCTCTTTTCCTCTGTTTCTCTCTATATCTATTTGTCTCTGTCTATCTTTCTCTCTCTTTCTCTCTCTCTCTCTGTCCGTCTGTCTCTGTCTCTCTTACTCTTAACTTCTTTTCGATCTACTACCCACCTCTCGTTCGAAGCAAAAGGAGAACTCAAGAAAATGTTCCAACGACTGACTTCACCTTCCGGTCCGATCCTTCGCGAACGTCACTAAATGTCTCATTTTTATTTTTTTATATTCTCCTCTCTCTTTTCTTAACAACAACAATAATAATAAACACCCAACTCGTAAAGGTGAAGACAGGAAATTTCTTCAACTTGTATCTTCTTCTACTTCCTCTTCCTCTTCCTCTTCTTTCTCTTTTTCTTCTTCTTCTTCTTCGTTGTCGTCGTCGTCGTCGTCGTCGTCGTCGTTTTTTCCTTTCTCGTTCTTCTTTTTTTACATTTCTTTTCTCCTTTTCTCTTCTTCACTTTCTCTTCCTCCACGTGTCCTCTCTCTCTCTCTCCCTCTCTCTCTCTATCTCGTTTTTTCTTTTCCTTACTTCTATATCTCCTTTCCACACAACGATCACTGCTCTCAATTCTTTTCTCTCCTTTTTTATCCCTTTCTTCTTTTCCCTTCTTACTCCCTTATTCTTTCCCTACCACCCACAACCAATACCTTCTCACCTTTCCAAAATATCCATCCCTCTCTCTCTCCCACATCCCCCTATCAAATTCAAGTTACCACCCACTTCAACCCCTTCGCTCCAAACTAAAGCAAATCAAACAAAACCAAACCAAACCAAACCGAACCAAACCAAACCAAATCAAATCAAATCAAACCGAATCGAATCGAATCGAATCGAATCAAAGTTAAAGTGCGCTCCTATCTCTCCAGTCTATGTTTCCTCTTTCTCTAATCTCTAAAATCCCTCCCCCCCTTGTTATTCCTCCCGTCTTTTTCTTTTCTCTCGTTTATATCCTTTCTTCCTGCGGAACGCAGTACGGAACAGCGTGCGGAATTCGAACCGGGGTTTCGATTTGTTAGCGGCACCCGCTTGGAGCTGGTCGGCATAACTGCGTTCGAGTAGACCGCTCGCTCCCGAATTCTCCCTCTTCCTCTTTCATCCTCTCTCTCTCTCTCTCTCTTTTTCTCTTACTCTCACACCTTCTGCACTCCTCTCTCTCTCTCTCTCTCTCTCTCTCTCTCTCTCTCTCTGTTACTCTTTCTCGCTTACTCTGTCTGGTGGCCTCCTTTCTCGCTCTCGCTCTCCTTTTTCCCTCTCTCCCTCTTTCGTAAACACCTCGACCTCCTCCTCCTCCTCCTCCTCCTCCTCCTCCTCCTCCTCCTCCTCCTCCTTCTTCATCTTCTTCTTCTTCTTCTTCTTCTTCTCCTTCTCTTCCTCCACCTCTTCGATCTAAACCCGCTATCTTACCGATCTAAAATTACCGCAGAAACGATGAACGTCGCACTCTCTCGTTCTATCTCTCTCTCTCTCTCTCTTTGTGTATGTGTGTCTCTCTCTCTCTCTCTCTCATTCATTCTGTGTTCATCTATCTTTCTCTCTTTCTCTTTGTGTGTCTCTCTCTCTCTCTCATTCACTCTGTGTCCATCTGTCTCTCTCTCTCTCTCTCTCTCTAACTCTATCCTCCTCTCTCTTACTCTTTCACTTTCTTACTCTCTCTCTCTCTCTAATTCTATCCTCCTCTCTCTTACTCTTTCACTTTCTTACTCTCTCTCTCTCTCTCTCTCTCTCTTTCTCTCTCAATCGTTCTTCGCTCCCGAGTTTTCCTCTTCCTCTCTTCTTTCTTTCTCTCTTCCTTCTCTGCTTCCTCCCTCTGACCTCTCTGCCAGCTTTTCATCGCACACGCGCTTCCAAAAACGAGTATCGGGGTGAGCGACTCGTCTCTCTCTCTCTCTCTCTCTCTCTCTTCTCTTTATCTTTCTCTTTGTCTTTCTCTTTGTCTTTATCTTTATCCTTCTCTTTCCTCTCTCCTTGTTTTCTCAGTTTCTTCCTATATCGCATTCGATTATCCATAGATCATGTTTATGGATCGATATCTCGGCATTTAAGGGGACGGAGAGAGAACACTCGATCGAGACACACCCACACACATTTATAGATATGTGTATGTCTGTATGTATGTATATGGATAGCTGGATCGTTGATCAACAGACCCGTTAGATCGAATTGCCCGTTCGATCAATAAAATATCGATCATGATAACGAGTTTTGATCGATCCGTTGAAACAGATAATGACGTTTTATCATAAGCGATCAGACGAAAGTGAGACAGAGATAGATAGACAGATAGATAGATAGATAGAGAAGTACGTATATATACGTATGTGTATTATATTCGTAATATACTCCGAGTATTCATTGAAGATGGAAAAGTGGAGAGAGAAATAAAATAAAAGAAAAAAGAAAGAAAGAAAAACATAAAGAAGAAATAGAAAAAGAAGAAGAAGAAGAAAAAAAAAAAAAGATTTCGTAAACATATTGATACAATCCATACAGAGTTTGCTCTACGTAGATATTCTAAACAATTCGATTCGTATAAATTCCAAACTAAACGCTACGAATTCCACGAAAAGGCGATTTCGCGAAAACAAAATCCTTCGATTGATTTTACGAGTTAGAATTTTTTTTTCCTTTTCTCTCTCTCTCTCTCTCTCTCTCTCTTTTTCTTTTCTACGAGCTGTTGAAACCATCTTTGCTTAGTTCGATATCTCGATTTTTAGAGTGCACAATGGCGTAGCATGTGTATAGGTTATGTCCTATAAATTTCTCTTGAACGTTTCACGCGTCATAAACTTATGAATGAGATTGAGAGAGAAAGAGAAACACATATGAGAGAGTGAAAGAGAGAAAGAGAGAGAGAATGTATGCTTTTGTCAATGCAAAAACGAAGGCAATCAAACACATTGAATGAATATAGGTGGGAGTCGTCATCATTTCAGTATTTCATTTCAGAATCGTTCCTAACGTTTTATCGATCCTCCTACAAAAGAACACTCGACGTAAATTTTCCATTAATGATCCTCCAACACGCACACACAGACAAAAACAGACACACGTATGGAGTATATACGAGAACGAGAATGAGAGAGAGAGAGAGAGAGGGAGATAGTAAAGATCCTTTCACAAAACGAATGCTTAAGTTAAAATCACTCGACTATATTATTTTCTAAGCTTATACTCAGGAATTGTACTTACTCAGGCAAATGTAGTATTCGTTTTGCCAAATTTACAAAGTGTTGATTCCTATTCATGTATTTTCCGAAATAAATTCGTGACTTTGAACGCACCTGTCGTGTTTCTATTTCGATATTTATTGTGTGTGTGTGTGTGTATGTCTATATAGGTATGTATATATGAATTATTTCATTTCGCGATTAATCTAACAAGTTTATAAACAATGTAATTATTCTAAAGGAAAGAGTGAGAAAGATTACGCGTTAGATAACAAGTAGATAAAAATTAATTAATTGTACGAACAATATTTAAACGATCTAATTATCTCGAAAGAAAAAATAAGGAGAGAGAGAGAGAGAGAGAGAGAGAGACAGAGAGAGAGAGAAATAATCCGCATTGAATAACAAGTGTATATAAATTATATACTTTCGAGGTTAATCAAAAAGTTTAAACAGTGTATGCTTAAAAAATTATCCTGAAAAAAAGAAAGAAAGAAAGAAAGAGAGAGAGAGAGAGAGAGAGAGAGAGAGAGAGAGAGAGAGAGAGAGAGAGAGAGAGTATTAGATAACAAGTAGATAAAAATTAATTAATTTTACGAGTAATTTAAACGGTTTAAACACTGTAATTATTTCGAAAGAAAGAAGAGATATAGAGATAAATAATATTCATTAGATAACGAGTAGATAAACATTATTTAATTTCGCGATTAATTTAAAAAGTTTAAACAATGTATGTTTAAAAACAAAGAGAGAGAGAACGAGAGTATGCGTTTGATAACACGTAGATATAAATTAACTAATCTTATGACTAATTTAAATATTTTAAAAGATCTAATTATTTCCCTTCCTTTCAAAAAAAAAAAAAAAGAAATAAAGGAGATAGCAAGAGAGAGAGAGAGGGAAAGAAAAAGAGAGAGAGAGAGAAAGATAATACGCGTTAGATAACACGTAGATACAGAGTAGTTAATTTTATGACTAATTTAAATAGTTTAAACAATCTAATTATCTCGAAAGAAAGAAGTAAAACAAGAAAGAGAGAAAGAGAATACGCATTAAATAACAGGTAGTTATAAATTAGTTAATTTTACGACTAATTTAAACAATTTAAACAATCTAATTATTCCGAAAAAGAAAGTAATAAAAGAAGAAAGAAGAAAGAGAAAGATAATACGTATTGGATAACGGTTAGATATAAATTACTTTATTTTACGACCAATCTAAACAGTTTAAACGATCTAATTATCCTTGAAGAAAGAAAAAAGTGGAGAAAGAGAGAGAGGGAGAGAGACGGACAGAAAAGGAGAGAGAGAGAGAGAGAGATAGAGCAAAAAAGAGAAAATATGTATGAGATAACACAGTAGATACAAGTTACTTAATTTTACGAGAAATCTAAACATTTTAAACGGTCTAATTACCATGAAAATCAAAAAAGAAAAAGATAAATAGAGAGAGATAGAAAGAGAAAAAAGAGAGAATATGCATTAGATAACACAGTAGATATTATATACTTAATTTTACGACGATTCTAAACATTTCAAATTGTCTAATTAACTCGAAAATAAAAAAAAAGAATAAAAAACAAAGAAAAAGCGAAATAGAGAGAGAGAGAGAGAGAGAGAGAGAGAGAGAGAGAACGAGCAAAAAAGAGAAAATTAGATAACACAGTAGATATAAATTATTTAATTTCACGACGAATCTATACATTTCAAACGATCTAATTATCTGAAAAATTAAAAAACAATTAGAAATAAAAAACGAAAGAGGGGTAATAGAGAAAGAGTAACAGAGAAAGATAGAGATAAAAAGGAGAAAAAAAGAAAGAATATTCATTAGATAACACAATAGATATGAATTACTTAATCGATCCGAACGAATTTCAAACGTTCTACTTACTTTGAAAATAAAAAAAAGAAAAAGAAAGAAAAAGAGAAATAGAGAGAGAGAGAGAGAGAGAGAGAGAGAGATAATATACATTAGATAACATTCGTTCATTACTTTCGTTATCAGAATTCACTAAATTGTCCCGTCTATAAAGATCTATCATCGTCTAGATATATACAATATATACATATATTGAATTCGTTCGACGGCCGAACGTTTTCGTATGCGGCTTTGCCAAAAACAACGGGTGAATAATTTCAGTCGTCTCGTGATAAAAAGAGATAGAGAAAGATAGAGATAGACGCACATACACACAGAGAAAGAGAGAGAAAAGATAGACAAACATAGAGAGAGAGAGAGAAAGAGAAAGAGAGAAAGATAGAAAAAGATAGAGATTGATATACATACACAGAGAGAGAGAGAGAGAAAGAAAGATAGACAGAGATAGACAGAGAGATAGAGAGAGATAGAGAACAAGTCGGTGGGGTCGAAAAATTGCATCCTTTACGTCACGCCGCGGAAAATGCATATGCATATATACGCTCCCACGTAAAGCGCTTGAAAACGCTCGTATTCCGCAGGCGATGCTGTGATGCCGACGATATTTTGGCGAGCACCTAAATAGGAAGGCACCGTCACCAGTAACACGCGAGCACATGACCATTCCCAGGACCTTCCGTTTCCTCTTTCTAACGCGATATTGTATTTTACTCTTTCTCTTTCTCTTTCTCTTTCTCTTTATCTCTGTCTCTTTATCTGTGTCTCTCTGTCTTTCTTCTTTTTTTTTTGTTTCGTAC